>NC_051426.1:21356437-21371931 GCF_015228065.2 Penaeus monodon
ACGAGAATTGAATTTTCCAAGAAATTCCGTATCACCCAAAAGAACTTGCGAAAAGACTGCTATTATTCATATCTACTGCCATCAGATAACAGCAATCACGTTGACTGTATCACTGGGCCACGCCATACACTAAACAATGCAGTCTTGAGGCCTAAACAGTCTGTAATTCATCCAAGGAATCTATTTTTACACACATTTTTCAAAGAGAAAATCCAAAACACAGCCACTTAGAAAGGAGCAAAAGGAAGAGACAGAAATTAAAATACAAATTAAAAAAGAGAGAAAGAAAGAAAAGAAAAGCACTCCGTTTAGCAATCTAGACTGAAGCGAAAACTTTATCGTACCAGTAGCAGGCACAGTGGCGCGGATTCTGAACTCTACGGTACTCGCACGCCCGGTTTCAAGCAGGAGACTGAGCTGGATCGAGCGAATACCTCTGACGTGTTGGCCATTATCGCCTTTACCATCGGAAGTCCAAAAGCCTTTTGTACGCACGCTCGTTTGTCCTTTGCGTAGTGACGTCACACTGTCCTCCGTTTTCGATAAGTGATGACGAGCTGATGACCCCCATGGATATCACGTGATATGTGCCGTGTTGTATATATTTGGTGGTTCTTCTTTTTGTGGATATGGTCGGTTTAGTTCTCTTTATCTCAGTACTAAATCTAAATCAGACCTTTGGCGAAACATAGAAATAAAGACAGTCTTACTATAAAAAAAAGTTTAACGTTAAGATATTATTAAAATGAACAATTCTTTGTTGTCGTTACATTGTTACAATTCGCTCGAGAATTGCCGTAATTCTGACGAAAATGCACTGCACTGCACTGTGGAATTACTCATCCTCATTTATCTTTTTTTTATTAAGCAATAATACGTATACTTAGAGAAGTGATTCCTTCTCTCTAAAATAAGTGTGGCCAGGGTACAAACTTCATTGAATCCGATTATATGAAAGTTTAACTTAAAAAAGACAAATTCGATCAAAATAATCAGGGTATAACTTCTTGTGGTCTAGGATACAATCACTGCGGCCGAGACTCCACACTCTACAGATGTTCCGCTCTATTGATTAGGCTTCTAGTGTCGCTCTAGAGTGTCTAGACGATTCTGTCATTTATAGTGTAGTGAATTTCCCCTGGCTTCAGGCGGATCACCCCGCAGGCTTTCGGGCCGCCTGTTCCCCTGACGTTTACGAATCTGTATAGGAACTCTACGGACTCCTTCGCCCTGCAAGATGAAGTGGCTTTGCTGTTTTCCTGTGTTTTTTTTTTTTTTTTTTTTTTTTTTTTATCTGCATCTACATCTACACTATTTCTACTGCACGTAACACTACTTATACACTACTTACCTTATGTTCTATACTTGCCTGGTCTTATTCTTGCCTTTTTTTCTTCGACTGCTTCGTCTTAGTTTTGTTTCTCATTCGTTTCTCTCTTCGTATTTTCCCGTTTTCCTTTACGGATCCCTTCGTTCACTTTTTCGTACTTTCCTGTCTTTTATTTATTCTATGTCCCCATTTTTGTATAGTTTTATTATTATTTTTATTTTATGTATATTTAAAGTTATTCCAAACTCACCACTCTACACTCTTTAGTAAATCAAATGAACTGCATTACGGGTAAAAACATCTCCAAGCGCGGGAAGCCACCAGTATAAAAGGTCAAGCCAAGAGGGAGGCATTTTATCTTGTGTGGTGACAGACCGTTGGATTTTTAGCTGGCTGACTGGTGCTTCTCGTGCTGTGGCGGGTTGCCTCTGTTGTTTCTAGTAAGGGTATGGTGTGTTGTCTTGTGTGTTGGTTATGTTCGAAAGATTTACGCGTAATAAATGTATAATATGGATGCTCTTTTTATGTTGCCTTTTTAGTCGGCCAGTGATGTTATTTTATTGTTCTTTTTATTGTGACTACGGGATCACTTTCAAATCACCCGAGAGTCATCCTCAAAATACGACAAACCCACATGGTCATTACCTGTTGTTGGGTAACACGCTACCAAGCCAACATCTCTAACTCTACGGAGTTTGATTTATCCACTACATACAGCATTTATGTAATGATGAACAAGTAATTTTATGTTGTTTTGTTTTAGAATAAAGATGAATCTAGCATTTTGGGAATTTGATACGAATTGTTATCAGTTATGTATATACGATCGTTAAGACCATTTTCTTTTTTTATGTAATGAAGATAATTGTGAAAGAATAAGAACAAACTTCCAATTCAAAGAAACTACTGTACGGCTCACAGGAGGTCCAATTTACAGCCGCCTAGTTTTCTGTAAAACCAAATTTATCACAGAAAATGCGATACTTGGTACGACTGCACTAAACATAGAATTAGACAGCAAGAAGTTGAATTCAGTAAAATTTGCGATAGCATGTTTCGCCCAAACCTTGTTTATGACCCTACCACTTTCAGAGGTTTAGAGTCTGCATATCTCAGTCTCAAATAATAATAAAAAGATTGCCGTGGCGGCCAGATTGCCTCGCAGCACGTTGCATCTCTCACCTAGTAAGCAATACACGCAGCCTAATGATGCTATTCAGTGTTAGATTCCAAAGCAGATACATTTGCAATAAACACAATGACCAGTAAACCACGAATAGGAACGGCTGTAAAGTAATGTTATGGGCCGTACGTCTAGTAGAAAATAATAACTCACTCTGCACACAACAAATTTGCTGGATGCTTAGAAAGCAGTTTCTGAATCTAGTTTATGTGTGTGTAGACAGATAAGGGTAGGGATATGCAGTGCAGTGCAGGCCATGGTAGGACAAGTGCACAGAAGCTAACAGGTCAGTTCAGGTTGAGGCGAGGTACTTATAACCAGGTAGTCCCAAAACCATTTAGGCTACTTAAGTTAAGTAAGTTTATTTACCACCCTGGCTATCTGCTCGGGCGTGGACAATCATGATTACAGTTTTACATATATCTGACATAGTGCAGTAGTCTGTAACTACTGTAATTACACAAGGTAAAATAAAAATATAATTCATACATCATACAAAAAATATTACTGTTACGTCGGTCGCCGCGTCTCTCTGCCACCAACACAAGGCAGGCTAGGCAGACGGCGTGTTATATACAGGGTCGTGAACACTGAACAGCTCCAAGAGGCACCGAACACCACAGCGTCCCAGAACACCAGGAGAGGAAACGCCAAGTGGCGAGGCAGGGCACGAAGTAAACACAAAATGACAGTCTTTCCTTTATTTACACAAGTTATTTACCCGTACAGTTTTCTATAGGCACAATACAGGGGGAAACCAGCATGTCACACTGCACGATACATCTTATAACAGGGCAAAACCAGGTTTATCTCAGGTCACAAGGGCACACACGAGGTCTTCACAGGAGCAGCACCCAACTCCGTCTCTTGGCTTGTTCCTCCGCTCACAGCCAGCTGCGTCATGTTTGCCCAGGTCCCTTCATGTTAACACATGTTTCGCACAGAGACAAAGACCCACTGGCATAGCACTATCCCCCCCTATCAAGCAGACGACCCGTCTGCTCTGACATATCTAAACCTGAAACAAACTACATAAAAATTTAAATAAAATCAGTTCTCAGAAACAAAAATCTTTCATCCAGCGCGGCTTTCTTCGCTCTCGCTGGGGTCTCTCTGGAGGAGGTGTGGGCGGCGGTAGATTGGCAGTGGCACCCAGAGGGGTATCTCCTGTCCCAAGACCTGGCTCATGGTCACCATTGACATCTGCTGCATCGCCCTCACCGTCCAAATGCTCGTCCTCATCTCGGTCAGCGTCTGCCACGTCCTCATCGCCGCTACTGGGGCTAACTTCATCTTCTTTTTCACCATGGCCCCAGGAGTAGCTTCCTGGCCCATGGTAACGCCACAGCCGGTCCACGTGGACAACAGACGGTCGTTTTCGCCCTCTGCGAATTCGATAGGTGACATCAGAGAGGGCCGCTACCACCGTGTATGGCCCCTCCCAGGGGCTCTGTAGCTTCGGCGAGAGCCCTCGCTTCCGACGCGGGTTATGCAGCCACACTCTGTCACCTATGTTGTACCTCACTTCCCTCATGCGCCGGTCATAGGTCTCCTTCATGGCATGGCCGGCTACCTTGAGCTTGCCACGCACTCGTCGGTGCACCTCCGCCAGGTTAGCGGCGCTCCGGTGCGCCAAGTCCTCGAGGAAGTCAGGCAACGGCCCCACACCAACCAACTTGCTCCCCGACGACTCTTCTGGATGCTCCACTTCCTCACAAGTGCCCAGCTTTGCACCAGCTGGCACCTTCTGGGCCTTATCAGAGAAGTTGGCTACCAACACTGTAACTAACCCCTCCCCTGGTCCAACAAGGCTCCGCCCAACCGCTACGCCATCAGCCAGCTGCAAGTTTTGGTTGGGATCCACGAGGCCCTCTACTCCACGCACCACTCTTGACAGTCGACACCGGATTCTAGACTCTGTCCTGGGGGCAAGGTGCAGTCGCTAAGCTGTAACTACCTCTGGAAGCAAGGGCACCTCTTCACCGTGCACCCTCACCAGCTTCCGTCCAAGGTCGACACACGCCTTACTCTGCGTCAGGTAGTCAAGGCCCAGCAAATAGTGCTCGTCCAGATCGGCCACATACACCGGCAGCCGCTGCACCGTGCTGCCCACGCCAATACGAGCCTCCACTGGCCCCTTGAGCTGCACACAATGCCCCGTGACACCACACAGTCTCTGTGGTGCGTCTGGAAGTCGCATAGGGGCCAACATATCAGGCCGCACTAGGATCTTCTCAGCCCCAGTGTCCACTGTCAGGCGGCATGGCTTCCCATCTATTGAGCCCTCCACCTGCATCGTGCTGGTTCGACGGCAGCTTACCCAAGTCGGGGCCCGGGAACCGAGGACGGCTGGGTTTCGGCCCCCTTCTCCAGCCTTTTCCGCCTGTACCACTTCCTTAGCCTTAGGACATGCGCTCAGATGGTGACCATACCTGCCACAGTCCTTGCAGCACTGCTGTAAGGCATCAGAATCCGTCCGGTTGAGAGGACGTGTTCTCCGCTCCCTCTGACACTGACTACGTCTGTGCCCTACCTCTCCGCAGCCCCAACACAAGCCTTGGAAAGTTCTCGGGCTCACCTTCCTCAATGCTATTTTCTCCACTTTAGCCTTCCGGCCCCGGAGGTCACGGCGGGGCTGAGCAGCTGGCCCTAGGCCATTCGTTGCCTTCAGGAAGGCCTCGAACTCCAAGGCCCTCGCCAGCGCCACCTGCAGGTCCTCAGGGTGTGCCTGCTTGACGTAGATTTGCAGCTGCTGGTCCTGTAAAGCGTTAACAAAGAAATCACGGGCCAGGACCACGATGGGTTCCGATGGGTCCCCAGCCTTCTGCAGCGACCACTGGCTCCGACACGACGCTGCGAGGCCCGGGGTTTTCCTGCCACAGACCCCAGGCAGACCCCAGTAAATCTGACACTCTGGCATCTGTTGCCAGAACCTCGTCTGCCTTCTCTGCTTGCAACGTTACTACCTTGTGACGCCGCCTTTCCTCCTTCACTTCCTCCCTCAGGCCCTGAACCTCGCCCTTCAGAGTCTGCACCTCCTCCATCAGTTCACTCTTCACGCTGTTGCAGGCCTTGTCGGTGTACTGCTGAGTTTCCATCTTCACAGATGCGAGATTGCTCTGTAGCACCTCAACAAGTTGGCAGAACTGTTCCTCTGCCTTCCTTGCCTGCATCTCGACGAGATGGTGCGCCTGCTCGCGTGCCCTCTGTGCCTGCTCTTCTGCCCTTTGTGCCATTTCCTCCCTCATACCGGCCAGCATGGCAGTGATCAGGTCCATCTGGCTCGGCTTCACCTCACTCGTGCCTGCCTCAGTCATAGCCTCCTCTCCCTCATGGCTGCCACCATCTTTGGACGACATGATAAATCGGCGCGTCTCACTGACCAAATATCACAAATCCCACTCCTGACAGCAATTGTTACGCCGACCGCCTCGTCTCTCTCTGCCACCAACACAAGGCAGGCTAGGCAGACGGCGTGCTATCCACAGGGTAGTGAACACTGAACAGCTCCAAGAGGCACCAAGCACCACAGCGTCCCAGAACACCAAAAGGGGAAACGCCAAGTGGCGAGGCAGGGCACGAAATAAGCACAAAATGACAGTCTTTCCTTTATTTACACAAGTTATTTACCCGTACAGTTTTCTATAGGCACAATACAGGGGGAAACCAGCATGTCACACTGCACGATACATCTTATAACAGGGCAACACCAGGTTTATCTCAGGTCACAAGGGCACACACGAGGTCTTCACAGGAGCAGCACCCAACTCCGTCTCTTGGCTTGTTCCTCCGCTCCTCCGCTCACAGCCAGCTGCATCATGTTTGCCCAGGTCCCTTCATGTTAACACATGTTTCGCACAGAGACAAAGACCCACTGGCATAGCATTACTTTCATGTGCTTTTGCCACAGTGTTTAGATAACTGTTATTTGTTTACGGTAGTTATTACATAGTAAATTTAGGGTATTGTACGAGTATATCTTCCAATGTATCAGAAGAAATGAAATATTCACATAGCTCTTTATACCTCATGTTAGGTGGTCTGAAAGGCTATATTACATGACATTCCGAGATATAGTTCTCAAGCGTTCGCTTTTTTCTTCATTACACAGTATACATTTAGATTCATCTGCACTTCTTGCATTGTGCAGTTGCCAGTACATTCTGTAACCTAAACGTATTCTGGCAATAACCATGTCACACTGTTTGGTTTGACTTGTCACCCATAGGAAGGCTTGCTATCTCTATACTGATCGTAGTGCCTTATGGTACAGCTTTCAGGCTTTTGAGTGTTTGTCAGATCTACTAGTTCTTCCTTATGAGAACTTTCCTATATATGTGCAACCCTAGCAAGAGGCATCCCAAGATCTATGTTCACAGTATCCTTGCTGCAGGCTTCTTTCGCTAGTTTGTCTACGTGGTCGTGCTTGCGTATGCCAACATGAGATGGTATCCATACAAATTGAATGTTGAAATTACGCTCTGTTGCATAAGTTACGTTACGCTTACTCACAATTTCCTCATCGCCACCTGCTTTGAAATAATTTAGTGTCCGAAGAGCACTTTGAGAGTCACAGAAAACTACTCCAGAGCCCCGAGACATCAAGAATTCCTTTGCGAGGAGTATACCTGCCGTTTGTGTAGTGCTGGCCCAGTTTTGTATTCTCATCATATTAACTTGATGTTGGAGTAAGCCATTTTTGTATACAGCGCAAGTACAACCAGCTTTGTATCCAGACTGTACGGATCCGTCGGCGCAACACTCATCGCCCATAGATTCTGTGTGTTCCTTTACCGTTGTTTCAACACAGTATGCACACTGTTTTTTTGTGGTAGACATGTAAGGTGCACGATCAATGTTGAATTCTTCCACGGTGGAATGGATCGACCTTTTGGTATTTTACTAATTGGAACATTGAGTTTTATAATCTATATGGAGATTTTGTGTATCTGAAGGCGCGCATGAGTGTGATTAGTCACGTCTGCTTGCGTGATTTTATGTTCTAGTTGTTTTTGGAAATCTGAGAGATACGAGAGTTCCCTCAGAGCTTTGATCCCAAACATGGTGGAAATAAATATGATTCTATCAGAAACGGATGGTAAGTTTAATTCTGATCTCATGTTCACTATCCTTGCTGTTCTCGGGGCGCCGAGAAAAATCCTCATAGCTTCATTTTGCACTACCCCCAAGCTATTTATTTCTGATTCCTTACACTGCAACAAGTGCAGTGCATGGTAGTCTACAACTGATCTTATAAAAGCCAAGTAAAACAGTCTAACGAGCGTAACATTGATGCCATGTTCTCTTCCAACAAGAACTTATACCGTTTTAAATCTCTCCCAGAGTCTCTTCTTTAGAGAAAGGACCAGGTCTGCATCATTTACGTTCACCCCGAGATATTTATACTTATGGCATATGTCAAGCTCCTGGTCACCTATGCGAAAAGTGGGTGGGGGTATGATATATGGGTTGAGAGCCATTGTTTTCTCAGCGGAGATGACTAATCCACACTCATGAGCCTTTGTTGTGATTTTGTTGAGAATTGTTTGCATCCTCTCTTGTGTTGATGTTCTGACACATATATCATATAATGGATTCACCATCCCCAAGTGGGATATCTGCCAGCAGCTTGTGCATGAGGACATTGAACAGCATAGGGCTGAGAACTCCTCCCTGTGGTGTCCCAAGTTCAAAAGATTGTGAAGTGGAACTTCTCACTCCCCTGAACAGGACACTTGCGGATCTGTTCGAAAGATACATTCTAATCCAGTTCAATATCTTACCCCAGATGCCAAAGATTACTATTTGTTCTAGGATAACTTCTCTGCAATGTCAAAAGCTGACTTAAGGTCAAGAAAAACAGTGTGCTTCCCTGGATTAGAGTGTGAAAAGTACTCTGCAAAGCAATGTTGTATGCTATGTCCCGATAGAAATCCGTACAGTCTGTGAGATAATTTACCTTGTAACCTGTACCTGAGTCTGTACAAAATTATCCCTTCTAGAACTTTGCATACACATGAGGTTAATGAAATTGGTCGGTATTTATCAGTGTTTGATTTCAGTATTGGGATGATTAGACTGCGCGTCCAGGGGCCAGGCAGAATACCTTGTGATAAACTTAACCTGTATAGGTGCAAAAGGGGATTGCCAGGTACCTGAGCTATAAGGCGAAGGACACTATAGGTAATTCCATCCTCACCTGGGGCGGACGCTTTTCCTTTGATCAGTGCATTGTTCAGTTCCCACTCAGTGATCTCAGCAAAGTCTGAGGGGTCGGTATCAGAACATCCAATCTCAATGGCAAATTTGCGTGCAATTTTAGATTGACTAAGGTGATTCTGAATATTTGTGGGAAGTGAGCTCAATTTGGACACTCCAGCCCACTGACTAAGGAGCATATCTGCTTGTGCAAGAGGACTATGGAACAGTGGGGTGTTAGTTGGTTTGCCTGAAAGTCGATAATTTTTTTTCCAGACCTTCGACATTGAGGTGTTATTGTTAATGCTTTGTAGGAACTGTTTAAAGTGTTCATTTCTGAAATGAGTTTTTAATTCCTGTAGGTTTTTGTTAGCCTTAAGAAACTGAATAAGGTTGTCACGTGTATTTTCCTGCTTGTAGATATCAAAAAGCTCCTGAACTCGCATTTGTTCCCTTAATAATGTAGGGTCACCGACCCACTTAGGTTGTTTGGAGTGTTGTGAGTTGTTGCTCTTGGTTTTCTTTGTATAGACCCAGATGTTGTAGTAATCAGTGACCACTGTCATCATGTCCATGGAAAATTGATCAAACTTGTTACTGTGTAATCGTTATACCAGTCATAGATCCGTGATTTAAAGTGGTGCTCAAGGTAAGGAGGAATAGAAATTTTAAACCTATTTGTTTTTGCAGACTGAGTATTATCAACAGTGTATCTCGTTACTATTACAAAGTGGTTATTGATTAGCTCTGTTGCAAGCATACTTCTGACATTTCCATGCACAAGATCCCTTCCTATTACATAATCTAGCCTGCCCCTCCTCAAGTGAGTTTGCCTGTCTGTATCATACTGTCATAGATCTATTGTTCACGAAATATCGGAACTCTTCGCCATTTTCATTGCATTGACTATCTCCAAATGTATAATGTCTAGCATTAAAATCTCCCATGCATATTGTGCCGTGATTCTGAAAGTTGGGCAGTGAATCAGTCTGAAACTTTCTTGCGTATACATTGTACAGAGAGAAAAACCCAGAGGCTGTTCAAATATGTAAATGCTGATATTGCACATTATTGTCATCAGATTTCTGCACCAACTTATGCTATGGTGTCACTGACATAAGTCAATAGGCCTGTCATTCCTGTGTTCGTATAGGAATGGTACCCTCTAATTCTAGGGGCGGTTTTTATTTTAGTGGCTGATGTGAAGGGCTCTTGTAAACAGATAACGTCAACATTATTGTTATGAATATAGTAAAGCAAGTCATTAACTCTACAGTTGACACCACGTACATTCCATGAAAGAAAAGGAATTGTTTTCTTGTCTCCCATCACACCCTGTGATTAGCTGATTGGTCAAATTCATGTTTGATGAAGCCCTTTAGTCTGCATATTTCTTGTACAGCATTATATATCTGTTTTGCATCTTGTTTATTTACCTTGAGATTGCGTCCTTTCCGCGTATTGATACTATATGTATAATCCGTACCTGATAGCATTTTCTGAGTGATGTCCCACATTCGTATTTTTAACATCACCAACTTCATTAGAAAGCACATTTTCCCTGTCTACACGATCACCTTTGTTTTCCATTATCATTTTTTTTTTCAATTCAGCAATCTCTTGCCTGATGCTTTTTTTTTTTTTTAATTCAGCAATCTCTTGCTGCATGCTTCTTATTTCCTTGGCATCCATGTCTTTTTCACCAATGGTTTCTCCTGTGGCACTGTTTCCTGGTATGGGGAATCCCCCTAGCAGCTGCGAGAATTCCTGTGGGTTGGTGACGTCATGCGACACTGGGTGGGGTGTGGCTGGGCTGGGCATCCTCATTCCACGGTCGGGGCAAGGGGGGGTGCTCATGGCGGTTTGTGGGGGCAGTTACGGTGCCAGGCTGTCATACCTTCCGCTCCGCACCTAAAGCACCTCTTCACGATGGTGGCGGCGTCTTCGTTGTCGTTGTCCTTCTTGTTGTTTCTTGCAGGGCAGTCCTTTGTCTGGCGAGCTTCTGTGTCAACAATACGTAGCAAGACCGGATGAAACACTTCACACCCCAGTCCAAGCAGCTGCCCTTCTCCTTGGGCAGGATACAGATGTCGCCCGGCTTTCTCTTTTCGCACAGGGATAAACATCCGCCCTCAAAGGGAACCACCGCATAAAAGGACACGTCCGTAAGGCAGAGAGAGAGGCACGGCAGACAGGCCAAGCCACACAGGGTCCAACTCAACCACCTCGTCCTCCACTCGGGAACATGGGGGTCTCTTGGGGGTCACATCTACCTTCAGTAATAAACCAGCAAGTTAAGACCCCTTTTATTGAACCACCCAAGTCCATCTCTCATCTCACTCAATCTGGTGACAGCGGTGCTCCCAAACTCACGTGTCGCTCACATCTGATGGCAACGGTGTTCAAGAACTTCACAACGCCGACGCAAATGCACCTACCACCATGCTCCTCGCCGACGCCTGTTGCTGATCTACCGACAAGTAACTTCTGTCGAAGTGTCTCCTCGCCTCCCTTAACTCTCAGCCATCGCCAGCAACTCCTCTTCTGACCTGGACCATGTCTGTCCTACTACTTCGTGCTGACCACTCACGCATGTGCTACCCTCCTGACGAAGTCGCTGAAGATGTATCCTCGCACTCTACACCGCCACACTTGCCAATCCAGCTCACCTACTTCGCCAAGTCTTCGTGAACCCTCGTCAGCACAGCGATGAATTCACAGTTCTACCTACTACCACCAACACTTCCTTGTCACTATTAAAAGTAAGTGTACCTATTAGTGCCAGAGTAACTATTGCCCTCCCTATACCCACCCACACCTTGCATACAAGTTGCCTTCTTTCAAATTCAAGTACACGCCACTCTACGAACGCACACTACTAACTCTATACTACATAACTGTCAACCATTGTTTTTTTTCAACACAACAAACGAGTCACACACTGAGATCAAACCTAAGTGACACGCACCCTCACTTCACACCTCATTTGCCAGCCCTAACCATCCCGTAATTGATGTATTGTGTTAATATTTTTCTGTCTATTATCATTTTTATGCTCAGATCGCACAATTTAGTATATATCATTTCTCTCAGAACAAATGATTACCTTCGAGTTTGATGAATTATTGTTATGTTCGGCTGTTCTCATCATATTATTTATGTTTATTTGTGTCGAATTAATGAAATTATCTATTTTTTTCTCTTATATGTTATTCCTACTAGTTATCACTTCATTACTTCTTGCGCATTGTTACATTCTGTGTATACACTATATCGTTGTGTTCTTTATATCACTGTTTCTTCATACTTGCTGTGCTAATCTGTCGCTCGTTCACACGTAGATTTCGATCACCTGACTATCCTCTTATCTACCTACCTGCCCACTCTACTCGGAATTCACTCTAAGATTGCGGATTTTACTAAGTGCCATCCCCATAATTTATAACTGAACCCAAATCGCTTCTATGACGTCCTCTCGAAGTTCGATATCTTGTTCTCAGTAATGCTGGAATTTATGCTTCTTTAGTTTAAGGTTTGGTGAATATGTACTGATGGTAGTGTCTCAAGTTGCAAATAATGGCAACGCACTGCAGACACCATGGTTATATAGACTTACTCGGTTACAATCACCGCAAGTTAATTTTAAGCCCGGCTCATGGCCGTAAAAAAGGAACCCTGCGCCCGCCGCACACTTACGCTCATACGATTGAAGCGCCGAGACGCGCACTGTTAGAATTAAGTTCAGGCCCAGCTGCCTATGTGTTCGAAGCATATATACTTGCCTAATTACCCCAAAGATATGGAATTCTTATCCAATTGATTTTTCTCTCTTCAATATGATGGTACCTTATTGAACTCACTAAGTAATTAATTCCTTACTTGACCCGTTACCCTTCTTGTGACAAAGTGTTCTTATTATGCTCTCATTTTTCTTGCAATTTAGTAAGGTGATTGACAAACACATTATCCTCCTCCTCCTTAGCCCTTTTACTGGCCTGGTACACTTATTTTTTAGCTTCTGAAGGCGTTTGGGACCCTTCCTCGCTACTGAATTTTTGCATTTTTCTTGCGAAACCTTTCGGCCAAAGACGCCCGATCTTTTAGATAAAAAAACGGGAACCTCTACGGCATCGTTTAAAGCTTTTACAGTGGGGTGAGGACGGCCTGGCGCAGGGGCCCAGCGAGTCAACAATACATACCCAAGACGGGATAAAAACCTTTTCAAAAACCCCCTCCAACAGTTTCCCCTTTTTCCTTGCGCAGGTTTCCCAGATGTTGCTTCGGCTTTCTCCTTTTTCACCAGGGTAAAACCCCCCCCCTCAAAAGGGAACCCCCGGGAATAAAAGGACACGTCCATAAGGCAAGATTGATGATTTTTTTAAAATTGTCTCCGCTAAAACAGCAAAGGGTTTCATTATCGAAAACCCCTTTGTTAGATGAAATTTTAGAATATTTAAAAACCCTTTAAAAATTATCAATAAATATTTAACAAAATAACAATAAATATTTTAAAAAATCAAAGCAAAAATTTATTATTTTTCTAAGTTATACAATTTTTGAAAATATTATGCATTTTTAAAATTTTTTTTGAAAATATTCCCTCCCAAAGGAAAAACCTAATAAGACCTTCTTTTGTCCCCAAAATCCCCCCCCAATACTTTTTTCGTATATTGGGGGGGGAAAAGTACTAGTCTTTGGCCCCTGAGAAGGTTGAAAACATTTTTCCCAAACAAAATGTGCAAAACCATTAAATTTGGCCCTTTTGGCCATCCCTCACAAAGTGCTTGGCTTTTAACCCATAAATGGGTTTCCATAAATTCAGTCTCGTTTTCCGATTTTTTAGTCTTTTTAAAATACAATTTCCCCACTTTTTGGGGTTGGGATGGAGGGCCTGGTCACCCAAAAGCCAAATAATTTTTAATCTCTCGCATTTTTTTTTCTAGGGGTTTTCCTCCTTTGTTCCCCCCATCTTTACGAAGACAACTCCTTTTTCGGGGTTTTCCAGGCGGTTTTGGGGGGAAAAGAGGAAAAAACGAGCACCCACAAGGCGGGAGTGGCACTGCCTTGGCCTTCTGATAAAGTCACTAAATTCCCCACTGATCCCAAAACATGTGCTGGCCCCCAAAAAGGTTATTTTTTTTTTACGTTTTGACATCAAGAAACCAAAATCTTAAACCCCCCCTCACTACAGGTTTGTGAGATTTTTAAAAACTCTTGTTTGCTTGAAAGGGGAAACTACGAGAGTCACAATATATTAAAACCCGAATGGTTCGTAAGACCCTCTATAAATTTTAAATGCTCCCAAGGATGGCATGAACTCTGCGTGAAGATCGGGGTTTGAGAAAACTGCTAATGCAGTTTTCTTTTTCCCCTTTGCTGAAAACCCCACACCATTTTCAGATTTCAAACCATCTGTATATATTGCATCTGATCCTTTGGTTTTTTAGGGAAAAGTGCTGAAGAAATCTATCTCTACTTTGCTTCAGATCTCTCCCCTTTTTAATTCCCCCCACATCCAGCTTTGATTGAAAAGTCCAAAGGGGGGAAAAGGGGAATTCCAACAGCCCGGGAAACCCTTTGGAGAAAATTAAAAATTTGTTTTTCCTTTCAAGATTCCCCATTCCCTAAACCCTTTGGGGGCGGTTTTTCCTCAAAGGGGGGTTTAAAACCCAAACTGGATGTAGGGGACCCGGAATCCTTTGTAGTTTGTGTAGTAAAACAAAGGGTTTATTTGTCCCTTGTAAGGGAAAAAGGTGGTTCTCCACTCCAGCATCAGGGGGCCCACAGGTGAAGCCCCCCAAGGGAAACCGCCTTTCCGCGGTGGGGGGGGGGGGGGGGGCTTGAAAGGGCCCAATGGGTTGGTGACCGGGCCAGAGGGCTACCCAAAAATTTGGGGGGAAACACCAGTGAGGGATGAGAAAAAAATGGCTTCCTGGTGCAAACCCAAAGGGCCCATGGAGGGGATGGGGGACCCCCCCCTGGTTCATTCCCCTCTTGGGCCAAGGGGGGAACTCTCCCACGTGTGTTTTCTGTGTGGGGCATCCTGTATTACCAGGAGATAGGGTTTCCCGGAAATTGAGCGAGGGTGTCCCCTTGGGGCCCTGCAGTAGCAACACAAACCCCTTTGGTCCCTTTTTTTCTGGTTAGACGGGTAGCTTGATCAAGGCCCGGCCCAAATCAATTTCTGGGTTTAAATATGGGCTAGGGGCAAACAGGGCACCCCATTTAGTCGATAGCACATTGCCCCGCGACTCCCCTCATACTGTAATATGGCTGCGTTTTTTTTCCCCCTCATTTAAACCCCTAGGGCAGTAAAACGTTTTAGGAAAAAAAGTTGAGTTAGGAAAAAAAGTCACTCCAAAACTTTCTTTTAACTTTTAAAAAAATATAGTCCTTCCAGAATTTTTTAAGTTAGCAAAGCTACCACCTCAAAGGTTTTAAAACCTATGTGCCCCAAAACAAAAACGAAAATACCCGTGTGCTGTTTGCAAAAGCAAGGGAGGGCCTTTTTCTTCGGTTCTAGCCCATCCTCCTTCCCACCAACCCTTGCCCTCCAATGCTTCTTACAACACACAAATTTCCCTTTTAAACCCCCAGTCCCAAATTGCAGGGCAATGCCGCTGGTGAGTAGGGTGGGGGTTTGATTGAGGAGACTGTCCTTCAAATTTAAAGGCTTTGGAGCCTCAGGCAAGGCTCCAGGGCCTTAACGGTGAAAAGCTCCAGCTTTTCCCCCCACATCCCAGGGGGCCCCTGTTGGGAGGGAGAATGCCCTTTTGGTGAAGT
>NC_051426.1:21377031-21379531 GCF_015228065.2 Penaeus monodon
GAAGAAAAGGGGAGATGGAGGAGAAGAAGAGAAGATTTAAGGAAACAACAGAGACGTTTAACAGAGAAGACTTTTCCTCGCGCAGCATCAGCAACTGGACATGTACTTTGCCATGTTACGCTGACTCAGCAACTTTCAACAGAGGCACATGCTTACCTGTACAGGGATACGTGTATACATAATCCAGGCCATGAGACACACATACACAGAAAAGTTATGAAAGAAAATGACGGGTGTACAAGTAGCCACACACATGCGCGCGCACACACACACACACACACACACACACACACACACACACACACACACACACACACACACACACACACACACACACACACACACACACACACACACCACACACACACACTCCACACACACCCACCACACACACACCACACACACACACACACACACACACACACACACACACACACACACACCACACACATCACACACACCACACACACACCACACACTCACACACACTCACACACACTCACACACGCACACACACACACACACACACAAGAATGGATTTACAGAGCGGCGAAATTAAAAAAGAATGTTAGTTCGTTAGCAACAAGTAAGTATAATATACCGATATTGCAAGTCAATTTTTGGATAACGCTTGACAGACAGGCTTCATTAACTTGGCTTGGTTATAGGCCTATGTGTTTGGATCAATATGGGAATAAGTGCTTCAAGAACGATGATTCTCGCCTCTTTCTCTATTTCTCTCTTTCTCGTTTTTTTTCTGTTTGGTTTTCCTTTTCATTCTGTCTCCCTCTTCATCTTATTCTCTCCGTATGTATTTCTAATTTGGTCTTTCTCGTCTCTCTTTTTTTTCTCTTTTAGTTTTTCAATGTATCTTTCTTTCTTTTTTCTTTGTCTCTTTATTTTTTTCTCTTTCTCCGTCTCATTTTCTTTTTTATCTCTCTCTTAATTTCTCTCTTTGTCTATGTCTCTGTTTGTGTGTATGTATATATATATATATATATATATATATATATATATATATATATATATATATATATATATATATATGTATGTCTGTATGTATATACCCGTATGCGTGTATGAATATAAATGAATAAATGGACAAATAGATATATAAATAAAATAGTAAATAGATAAACAAACAAATAAATAAATAAACAAACAAATATAAAAATTCACACACACTCAAATATGTGAAACAAACCACAGCAGCTCCTTTTCCCTCAGTATATCCTTGTGCCTTCGTCTAACCAAGACCTCTTTTCTTATTGTCTCCTCAACTTCTTTATTCTTCACTTCCTGCAAGCACTTACCTCCCCAAGAACCTCCACCCTTTCTTCCAGCTCTCTGATTCACCAAGTTTATTTTTAAACAAGCAATTAACTTTCTTTTCTTTTTTTTCAAAGACCATTCAACTTTTTCCCCTTTTCCACCGTCATTATTTTTCCTCAACATTCTTTTACCTAAGCCTTCTTCTGCCCAGTGCCGAAGACTCGAAATAAATGTATTCACAAGTTATTCGATAATCCCATTCTCTGGCACAAAAAAAAGAAGAAAAATCGGCGATGTAAAATACCTATAGATTGTTTAATTTTTTTTCTTTTTTTTTTTTTTCTTTGTCTTTTGTTATCCTTCGCCAACAGCTGGTGACACTGAGATGTGGCTTCCGTAATCAGGCCATATGATACGAGGCCTAAGTTGTGGTTCAAAGAGATTTTTTTTTTCTGAGGAAAATTCGGGGACTGGTACTTGTTTCCATAGCTCAAGGGTGTGGCTTATTTTCTAATATGTTTAAGTGCATATGTGTGAATATGGACACTTATGTATGTATGTGTGTGGGCGTATGTAAGTATGTAAGTATATATGTATATATGTGTGTATGTATGTATGTATCTATATCTATTTATTTATCTATCTATCTATCTATATATGTGTGTGTGTGTGTGTGTGTGTGTGTGTGTGTGTGTGTGTGTGTGTGTGTGTGTGTGTGTGTGTGTGTGTGTGTGTGTGTGTGTGTGTGCGTTTGTGTGTGTGTGTGTGCGTGTGTATGTGTGTGTGCGTGACTTTTTCAATCTCTATATCTACGTATCTTTATTTGCACGCGCGCGGGGAAAACAAGAAGTCCAGCTTCCCTTAAGCCTTTGTGGCGTATGTGTTTTTGCTGTTCGCGCATACCCAGCTCCACCGCACCAGCTGTGCCAGCTGACATCTGCGTTCACATGATAAAAACTCTTTATTGCAGTTCCTCCATATTCCCTGAATTGTGCGTGAAGTTTTAATGTTCAGGCTAATGTGCAAACTGTTTACTGGTGTTTTATAGCAAGGCCATCGTAAAGTAGTAGTAGAAGTACTGTGTAACAGTGAAGGATACGGGTGTTATTCTGCATTTAGTAAATACTATCGAAGTCTATATTCCAACCTTTGCAGTAGACATGTGAAGGCCATTGACATGTTCAAAACACGTTTTCGCGTGACCATGTATCACGTGAGGTAATAATAC
>NC_051426.1:21389531-21399531 GCF_015228065.2 Penaeus monodon
ATTCAAGAACTTGGATCAAAAGAATCTTCCTCAGGAGACGGCCATCCCTCTTAACTTGCTTTGCTACTTTCTCTTTCTGCTGCTCTGTCTCCTTTTTTCTTTTTTTCCTCCCTCTCTTGCTCTCTCCTTATTCTTTCTCTCGCTCCCTCCCACCCTCTTTCACTATTTTTCTTGCTCTCCTTCCTCCCCCTCATTCTCTTTGTCTTTCTCTCTCTTCCTCTCTCCCATCCTCTCTCTCTCTCTCTCTCTCTCTCTCTCTCTCTCTCTCTCTCTCTCTCTCTCTCTCTCTCTCTATTCCACCCCCTCTCTTCTCTCTCTCGCTCTCTCTCTCTCTGTCTATTCCTCTCTCCCCCCTCTCTTTCCCCTCCTCTATCCATCTAAATCTGACATGCACAAGCACACAGCTGGATTGACACTGACACTGTCTCACGCTCGTCAGGCAGTGCATTTGTGGGCGAGGATATTGCTGTCATCCTCCTCTCACCTTCCCCTCGCATCCCCCACCCGCTTTCCCCACATCTCCCTCCTCCCCAGCTCCCCTCTCCCCTCACCCAATAACATCCTTGTGTTTTCTCCACTTCACTTGATTCCCTCCCTGTAGTGGTTTTATCTCCCCTCACTTTTTTCCCTTCCTCTCCCCTCTTACACCCCGCGATATCACTTTTTGTAGTCCCCCCCTTTCAAAATATTTCCTTTTACTTTCTCCTTTATATTATCTCTCCCTTTTATATTGTTCATAAATCAGATGAAAAAAAAATAAAGGAGTTTAAATTATAGCGAATATATTGCGTAATCAACAAAGTCATCGTAGCTTATGTGTGGCCTTTGTGTCCAAGAATAGTGCCACTGAGTGCCAGACACGTGACACTCGTGGTGAGTCGGCGCTGCAGAATGAGAAGGGTAGTGATGTGACGGAGCCTTTGATATCACCGGCGTTGTGCTTTGCGGTTGCAGTGATTAGCATTCGATGATGATGATGATGATACTGGTATTATTAAGGATAACTCTTCCTGTTTACAGTGAACACAGAGATAACAATAATGATAAATAGCGGCTGTGGCAGACAATGACACTGCAGAAGAGAGGGCGAAGCAAGCGTGTAAAATGGCGAATAAGAATTATGAGAGGGTGAATAAAGCGTACGAGAGAAAGGCAAAGCAAGCATCTAAGAAGGCAAAGCAAGCATCTAAGAAGGCAAAGCAAGCATCTGGAAGGTAACGCAAGCATCTGAACAGGCAAAGAAAGGACCGCAATGGGCAAAGGAGGCATCTAAGAAGGCAAACCAAGCGTCTGAAGGCAAAGAAAGAGTCGCAGCGGGCAAGGAACGCATCTAAGAGGACAAAGAAAACATCGGAGAGGGCGAAGGAAGCGCCTCAGCTCCCCGGCCTCAGAGGAAGTCCTGCATCGCTCCTTAACGACGCCAACAACTGGGTCCTTTGAGATGCCCCACGAAGGAAGAGCCGATAGGGAAGAGGTAGACCAGAATCTCCTTGTTTACTTTTCCTGCTTTTGCTGTTTATAAACGAGTGTGATCTGTTGTTCCCGGCGCCGCGGAGGTCACGTGAGGGATGCCGTACCCCAGGGCTGATACTTCTCAGAGATCTATTTACATAAGAGGCCCGGGGAACTTCGCGTTTATTTTGTATCTTCTTCCCATCTCAAGGGTACGGCGTTCATTAGACATACGGTAGAAATTGGCAAGTTATCCTTCCCTCTCGCTTCTCTACTCCTCTCCTTCTCCCTCTTTTGCTCTCTAACTTATATATATATATATATATATATATATATATATATATATATATATATATATATATATATATATATATATATATGTGTGTGTGTGTGTGTGTGTGTGTGTGTGTGTGTGTGTGTGTGTGTGTGTGTGTGTGTGTGTGTGTGTGTGTGTTTGTGTGTGTGTGTGTGTGTGTGTGTGTGTGTGTGTGTGTGTGTGTGTGTGTGTGTGTGTATGTGTGTGTGTATGTATGTATGTATATATGTATATATGCATTCATATGTATGTATGAGGGAGAGACAGAGAAATAGACAGAGATAGATGGATAGATGAAGAGAATGTAATGAAATATCTACAATGAAAGTAAACCTACAGCGGGCGTGCTACATCTAACAGACAAAATCCATGGCATGAAATCGTTCCACGAAATCGTATCTTTTTTTAATTTTGGATTACGATAATCCTCATAACTTCAAATCGTATGTACCGTAATGGGTTCATTAATATCAGACGTTATGGCGTCTCAAACTTCAGAGAACTTGTTCAATTAACATTTCGCGTTTTTGTGGGTTTCATCACTAATATGACGTGCAGGGATGTAATAACCTTGCCTTGTGACGTATCAGAAATTGCTTTTATTTTTGTTTTATTCTTCCTCTTCTTTTAGAGGAACGTTAGTCCTTCTGTTTATAACGTTAGACTTAAAATATAAAATCCTTTTATATTGATGCTGAAATCGAGGTGTCCATTTCATATCTGCCTCTAGAGCAATGGTTTCTTAATTAAAAATCTCCGATGCCCCTTGTATTAACGAAAATAGAATAAACAACCCCTAAAACTAGGATATACAGGTGTTACCGTGGTAGGATATATCCATGTATAGTATAATGTACAATAGGATCTTAGGATGGAATTATGCAGACGTGTATAACCTTTGTTGGATACACGAGTTCATTCGGTTAATTGAACCACCGGTTAGATTGGCTACAACGGAGAAAAAAAGATGTTGGGAAACTGTCCTGACCCGGAGAAGCCATCTGCAGAACCCCGATGAGAGACACTGGGTACGGTCTAAAGAAATTATTTATATATTTATGTTTACTTTCATCTTTATTATTACCCTATTTTACATGAGACAATTCCTAGGTTGGGTTATTGTTCACACACAAAAAAAAGAAAAAGAAATAAAGAAATATCTTCATTTTCTCAGTTTTCCAAAACTTTTTGATATAGCTTAGTTACCCTTTGGCAGCATCGATAAAAATGACGTTGTTGTTGCTGTCTTTTTTACTGCTGAGGAGACAGGAGTGGGCGGGGTCGTGCCACAGCCTGATATATAACCCTCTGTCTGTGCCGCAGCTGTCCCCTGTCCCTTGTTCCCTGCTCCCTGCCCCTCCTCTCTTGTCCCCTCCCTCTCTGCTCCTTACCCACTGTCCTTCCACCTGCTCCCTCTCCCCTGTCCCTTGTCCCTCTGTCTTAGAGATAATGCTCGCTGTCCCCTCCCCTCCACCCCTGCCGAGGAACCCTTCCCCCCGCCCCTGCCCGTATCCCTCCCCAGCTCATGCTCCTTCTCCCTATCTCCGTTCCTTCCCTGTCCCCTCTGTGTCCCCTAACCCTCTCCCCTGTCCCCTCACTCCTCCTCCCTTCCCCTCACTCCTCCTCCCTTCCCCTCACTCCTTTCGTTCGTCTTCCTTTTGTTACTCCTGTCTGTTCGTGCTCTCCTGTTCTCCGTTTTCTCTCCTTCGCTCTTAGAGTCACACAACGTCCTCACTCAGTAATGTCTTTTGCTATATGTTTATTCGTATCTATTCTCTCCATTATACTTCTATAAGTAACTGTATACTTCTTATACAGTTACTTATATCTCTATCTTTACCTATCTATATCAGTTCCTTTTGTCTACTTTTCTCATCCTTAGCATTTTCCTGCCGCCGTTATTTTTTGGGGGGTCTTTCATTTTTCTCGTTTCTTGATTATACTCTTTTATTTGATTTTGCTTTGCCGTTTGACATTTATTATACGTCCTGTCTAATTCTTCACATTCATTTTATGAAATTAATTTTCCTTTTTTTCACATCGGATTTATTTTATGTCTTGCATTTTTCTATTTTCGCTTGTAGTTTATAAATTCCAGTTTCATTTTCACATAGACATTCTAAATTCCAATTTAATCTTCACATATACTTTCTAGATTGCAATTTCACCCTTTTAATTTTATTTAGCATAATCTCGTTTACTCTTTTTATATCTATTTTATATATTCTCTTGTCATGTTTTACATTCATTCTATGTATTCCCCGTCCCGTTTTCACACATCATGTAGATTTTCCCGTTTCCTTCCCAATGTCTATTTTATGTTTTGCAATTTACGATTTTAACGTGTATTTTATGATTTCAATTTCCCCCTTTTCACATACTTTATATTTATTCCCGTTTCTACTCTTCTTTTTATATTCTCTGTATTCCCATTTCTCATTTCCTCTTCTATCTTAAAAATCTTCATTCTCATTTTCACACCCTTTTAAGATGTAAGTTTTTGTCTCAATAAACTTGTCAAATAAAAAAATCTACTTTATGTACTCCCGTTTCCCCCGTTCTTATGTATTGTGTATTCTCGTTTTCTTTTACATGTATATTTTAGGCATTCCTATTCTCATGTTCCCGGTTTTAAAATTATCTTCCATTTCCTCTTCTCGCATTCGTTTTATCTTTTTCTCGGTCTCTCCCTTCTTACCACAACTACCCATGCGTTTCCCGCCAACACGTGTCGTCATTCAGGATTATTATCAAATCAAAAAATGTAAATGGCGGGAAGAAACAGAGATTAGGAAATTGGCGGGCTATCTAAAACAATTCTTCCGTTAGCAACCGTTACTTAACGGTTTTTCAAACGGGAAAATCATGATCGTGCATGTATGAAAGAAAGGTGTGAGGGCAAAGAGCGCAAAAATGTTTGTGGTGTAGAGCATTGGTGTGTGAGTATGTTATACTGGCGTGAGATCATATAATGAGTATGCAAGGGTGAGGGTGTGGGAGCGGGGGTGTGAGGGTGTGTGTGTGTGAGATGGGTGTGATTAAGTGATTGCTAAGTGTGTGTGCGTGTGTGCATGTATGTATCTCTATGTGCATGTGAATGTGCGTGTGTGGGTGTAAAAAAAAAACATGAAAGAATGAACGTGTTCATGTAGTTGTGTGTGCATGTTAGAGGACGTGTGTGGATGTGTCTGGTGGTAAAAAAGATAGGAAGCCGAGGATAAGAAAATGTGAAATAAAGGGAACAAGTGTTGTATGTGCGTGTGTGTGTTTGTGTTGTATGTGTGTGTGTGTGTTTGTGTTGTATGTGTGTGTGTGTGTGTGTGTGTGTGTGTGTGTTTGAAATAGATCTGTAATTATTTCCATAACTTTTTCTCCGTACATTAACTATCACAGCGTTTACTTCAACGAGAGGGCAAACTGGGATAAATTCTCAGATCACGAAAATGATACAACTTATGGTAGAGAAATGCCGTATAATTTTATTTATTTGACCCTAAATGAAATCACCAAAAGTACTCATATTTTAATTTTTTTCTTTTTCAGTCTGTATAACACCCTTTTTGGGCTTAAATTTTAAGCTACGCAAACGAGATTACGCAGAACTACATCCCTAAATAAGGAAGGCGCTGATAATAGCAAAGGGTGTAAGAGTGAATGAAGAAGAAAAGAAGTGTAGACGTGTAAAAGTGAGGGTGGAGTGTCTCCTCGCCAGATGCGTCGTGTTTGTCTTGTTCTCGCGGTCGTTTCATCAACAACATCCCTCTGTCGGTCAAATTGCGAAACGACCTTCTGTCATGTAGATGTCACGACCGCGCGCTGCTAGGGTGAAGGGGCATGACTGACTGACTGACGAGGCGATGGAAGAGAGAGATTCCAGTCACTGATTGAGAACATTCTTGGCGTTACGTATCTGTCTGAATTAGGTTTGGGAGGGAGATAAATTTGTCGTTCTCTAACTAGGTGTTTTACGACTGGCTATTTTCAAGGCTATTCTGTAAAGAATTTTAATTTTGAAAGAGGGGCGAGAGTTAATAACTTGCTCTAGAAAACAAAGACGGGAGTAAGAGTGTGGAAAAGATAACAGTGAAATATAAGAAGATATATAAACACTTCTTAGCATGGTATAAACCAGGGATCATCGTGGACTAACGCTAAAACCAAAGGCCGCTGAGAAGATTTGAACCGACTGCAAAAAGGAACCTCCGCTCTGAGCGCGCTGCCACAACATCGCCTCAGAGACTCAGCGAAATGGCCGTCGTCCTCAACGCATGTGAGTTATCGCATCCGCTGATGACTCGCCCAGGGGAACGTGAGGCATTCGGAAGGTATAGACCTCGGTTTTATCGTTCGAGACATTCCACTTGACGCAATGTGGCGAGTCGAAGGAGCGAACCGCGAGGCACGTACCACAAACACCGAGAGGACTTTAGCGAGGTCTACAAACGACAACGGAAATGATTCGGATTGGTCCTCTTAGTCACGGAGGTAAAACGAGATATGCGGAAAAAAATTTGGAGTAACGAGATTAATACCTGAGAAGGTGAGGCGAGATAGTTTTGCTATTGGATCTCTACGGATTAAATTATCTATCTCCTCTTGGTTATGAGTTTAGACATCCATGTTATATATAAAATATCTTGAATACAACAGTGCAGTAATATGTATGGTATAATAATTGAGTAATATGCGTCTTATAAACCTAAAAAAAATATAGAGAGAGATTATATATCGGAACATGCAACATCCGGGAAACATGAGACACTGGATTATTGGCCTACTCGAAACACAACAATCGAAATGAGAGTTTACGAGTAAAGAAGCACTCACCCTCGATAGGCGGTCACGTGACACTGCCCCTTGGGCGCCGCGAGGTCTTCGGGAATGTCAACGGCCCATCTACCCTCACCGCGATCGACAGCCGCGCAAAGTATGGATAGTGCCCTCAGCTTTTCTTTAAAAATTTCTTTTGTTTTATTTTTTGTTTCCTTATTTTCATCCTCCTGTATTTTTTTTACTTCCTTTTCTTCTCCCTTCCGTCTTTCCTTTATACAGCATTGTGCACTTCTTTTCCCGGCAAGAGTATTGAAAATGAGCGACACAGCGGGAATCGAGACGCGTCCGAACGCGTTAGTCCCGAGAGAAAGGAGCTAAATATAGACCGGATTTGTTATCCGCACCAGGAATTTGAACAAGGTTTTAGTGGGATTTACGGATTCACGGCTGTTGTGTCCCGTTCTCTAATGGCTGCCGGGAAATGGCGGCGATAATCAATTTGCCAAATGGGTCTCTCCCTCCCCCTTCTGTGTGTGTGTGTGTGTGTGTGTGTGTGTGTGTGTGTGTGTGTGTGTGTGTGTGTGTGTGTGTGTATGCATGTATATAAATGTATCAGTGTCATATATACTTTTTTTTGTAGTGGCTTAGTAATAGGGGCGTCTTTTTCAGAGGAGGGAGCGTAGCAGGTGGCTACTGTGTAAGGAAGGAAGGAGTGTCACGTTGCTCGACGCAGGTGTCAAAGGATGTCTGGCAGGATCGTTGCGTCTTGTTCGATTTCATTACAGTGACTCTAGTTCTTCATCCCTTAATTATTCATTATCATCGGATTTTTTTTTTTCGAAAAAAACGGATGTTAGCTGCCGACGAAAATTTTTGATTTTATGTTTCTAAATTTTATTGACTGGAAGGATATCTTTGACTACTATTTTTAGTTTGTAATATAGAAAATAGTGATATGTTAATCTTGTATTACAATTATCACATATGTGTTGATAAACGGCTGTTCCTTTATTAAAATGTTTTGCAGCGTCAGTTTATCATAGATCAATTTATGATTACAAATTCTTGATAATCGTTGTTTACTATTTTGCTGAGTGTTTTACTATTAATGATTTAATAGTAAAGTTAATAGTTTTTTCTTTCAAATCGGGGAGGAGGCGTCGCCTTCAAAGGGATGGAGGCACCCTGCCTTTCTGCCTTTGTTGATTAGTTTGAATCAGAAAACCAGTTATTACTTTTTCTATTATTTATTTATCTATTCATTTATCTATTTATTTATTATCATTATTATATATATATATATATATATATATATATATATATATATATATATATATGTACATATATATATATATATATATATATATATATATATATATATATTTTTTTTTTTTTTTTTTTTTTTTTTTTTTTTTTTTTGTAAGTCCTTAGCACACTATCTGTACACTAGCTATCCCCTCTGACACGGATAGCTAGTGTACAGATAGTGTACATGGAACATTGGGTCATAAATAAAAACTATATCGAATTTCATTGATTCACTCTTCATAAATCAACACCTAATCATAATGACCGAATGAGTTGTTTTGACCGCTCTCCCTCCGCTCGGTGAGACTAACCCGGACGCGGTGAGGGCAGCCGGTGAAAAGAACTTTTTATGCTCCTCGGGGATCATGTGGTGGCACAGTGCCAGGCGTATACGGGCTCTGGCACTCCTTCTTTGCAGTCCTATAGGATGTTAGGTGTGATGTCCTTGGAGGAAAACTCTGCTGAGAAACAGTGAGGAAAGTTGTCTCAATCTCGAATTCTATGTGACCTTTAGAGTTTCGAGTTAATATATTTTCAAGGTTTGTGGTTATGGTGAAGATGATGATGGTTATGGTGGTGGTTAGTGGTCATGATGGTTATGGTGATTATAGTGTTAGCAGTGAAGGTAATGGTCATAGTGGTGGTGGTATCGTTATAGTGATGGTATTTATATAGAGGCGATGGCTGTGATAGTAATGATGTTGGGAATAGTTATGATGATGATGGTTATAGTTGTGTTGAAGATGAAGGTGGTGACGGTAATCATGATGGTGCCGACGGTGATAGTGTTTTGATAAAAATGATAATGGTAATGGTAATGTTTATGATAAAAATGATAATGGAAATGGTAATGTTTATTATAAAAATGATAAACGAAGCAAGTTTAATTTCTAATAGTGATTGAACATAACAGCAAAATTAAGTAATAACTTTATCAATTTCCTTTCTGGTTTAGATTATGATTTCTGCACAGAACTACAAAAATAATCAACAGGAGGGGGGGGGGCATTCTCATTATAACATAAAATATTAAAAAACATACGTACCGAGAAGCAATGCATTTGTCCTCACAGATTAACATCAGACCACCTTAATCTCGACAGGCAAAATTAACCCTTACAAGATTATAAAACCACCGAGAAATAAAAAGGATAAGAAATACGACCTTAGATGATGAACGAATGTCGTGCAAGGTATCTGATAAAAAAGGAGAAAAGGAGAGTACTAATTTGAGAAGAAGAAGAAAAAAAAATCCGCAACAGTAGAAAGGGCAAAAAATGCGTCCATAGATGAACGAATATCGAGCAAGGTGCATGATAAAAATAGGAAAAATCGAGTACTTCAATCAGAGACCGTGATAAATGGGAGAGGTCAAGAAGATAAAAAGAAGAAGAAGAAGAAGAAGAAAAGGAAAAGAAGCAATCAGCAACAATAGACGATAAACTTCGAAAAAAGCGAAAGTAAATAGTAATCTGACGGTAAAAATGATGTGCCATGTACCAGGTGTAAGTGGTTGTTTGGCCATGAATAATTTCGCGTCTGCCGCACGCACCGTCATGGGCTTGACCTACGGATGTGCCTTTACGTTGCACACACACTCTTTCTCTCTCTCTCTCTCTCTCTCTCTCTCTCTCTCTCTCTCTCTCTCTCTCTCTCTCTCTCTCTCCTTTCTCAATTTACCTATCTGTCTATCTATATATATATATATATCTATATCTACATCTATCTACCTACCTATCTATCTATCTCAATCTATCTATCTATATATCTACCTATATATTGTGTAGGACAAGACTGTTTCACGCTGAATACGTCTCAGGTTCACCTTTTTGCTGACAATACCATTTATTACTGTAGCCTCAGCTCAGCCATTCCCTTTCGACTCGTGGATAGAGTTTCCTAAATGTGTTTCATAATGAATCTATTAAGATCGTATTCCAGTATTCAAGCATGCCAGAAGTCGGCCATGATCTTCGAGTGTATACCACTATCCTAGTTTTGATGTGGCTGATTTTTCTTCTTCTTCTTCTTCTTCTTCTTCTTCTTCTTCTTCTTCTTCTTCATAAGTAAGAACTCGATTTTTCTTCCTTTTTATCATACACCTTGCACATTACTTGTATTCAACCTGTTCATGCTTCACAGGTTGAATAC
>NC_051426.1:21409531-21417031 GCF_015228065.2 Penaeus monodon
CGGCGCGCGACGATTGGCGGTGAGGCGCGGGAACGTTTCGCGTGACACAGGGCAGGGCGGGGCCATTCTGATCCCGCGCTCCTCGTCCTTGGTATTTCGGGGCATTGAAGGCACCAAGGTAATTCTGAATGTAGGTGTATTTGTTTATATCTTTGTACACAATCAAAACACACACACACACACACACAGGTCACAGGTTGTCCGTGCCAGTAGTTCGAATCTTGCCTCCTTAAGCGACGGTCACACTAATCTATTCTGTCCTAGGATCCCCAGATAGGATCGCCGAAGTCTGCTCAGCTACAGAGAGGGATTGGTCACACTATGTTCCGTGGTCCTTTGGACACTAATACGATATGACTTACTGCTGCATACCATTACTAAAATAAGATTTTACCTATATTTAAGACTTATCTATATTTTAGATTAGGAATGTGAGGTAAAAATAACAGGATCAGGAAAGTGAAATATGCATATTTATGGAGAGTTGATGATATATAATATTTTTTAAAGATTCTAAGTAATGAGTTTACCAGTAATTATATTAGAGTTTTTGCTTCGGCAATATATTTCAGTTCTAGGCAGGGATGAAATACCGAGAGAGCGTTTTCGCGCTGCGGAGGGATTTTCATCTCGGATCCGTTTATAGCAAGGGAAGCATCCGGTTCTGTAAGGGGATCCCTGGACAGAACAGATTAATGTGACCGGCCCACAGGCCAAGGTTAGGACGGGTATCCAATCAGGGGCAATGGTCTCTCACAGCCCCGCCCGG
Source organism: Penaeus monodon (assembly GCF_015228065.2). Taxonomy (NCBI): domain Eukaryota; kingdom Metazoa; phylum Arthropoda; class Malacostraca; order Decapoda; family Penaeidae; genus Penaeus; species Penaeus monodon. The sequence goes on from NC_051426.1 coordinate 21,410,301, forward strand.
TGTCTTCTGTTGCCTCTCCAGTGGCGAAGCTGAAGTCGGGGGAGGGGGGGGGGGTCGTCGCCGGCCCCGAACCCCGATGGAATGGGGTTCCGAATTCACGCCTGACTACAGTGACAGAATCGGAAAGTTGCATGTATATATGCATCCTTGAAAAGGATGTAATGGATGATTTTGTAACTAAAAAGACCCGTCGACTGTATAATCATCAAGCCAAAGACCCTGTAATATAATGATAAGCAACTCCACAGAGTTCGTCGTACCTTGCCGCTGAATCCCCCGAGTGATTATTATGCATACCTGTTTAGGACTGTTAATGGCAAAGTTCAACTAGCTTTTGGCCAATCACAGTATGTAAAGCAGCTGCATACTGTAGTGAATTCTTGTACAGATATTAAATATACATTATTAATGCGGCATTCTGCAGTCGACAACGAATTTCTCATTACAGAAGTAGCTTCATTACAAAACTTAGTATACCTTGATGTTTCGAACTCGTTGGAACGACAGTGGCCATGGAAGTCTTCACTTGTTAAGGAAGTAGAACGGTAAGTCATCGTGACCCTGACATAGGTGGCAAAATGTCCTTTAAAGTAATATCCACCAAGGAACGAATTGAACAGGAATACTAACTCACATACTTACAAAGTCTAGAAATGATGTATATATATGAATACTTCTCCTCTGACGTCAGGTGTGACACACACACATATATGTGTGTGTTTGTGTGTGTGTGTGTGTGTGTGTGTGTGTATATATATATATATATATATATATATATATATATATATATATATATATATATATATATATATGTGTGTGTGTGTGTGTGTGTGTGTGTGTGTGTGTGTGTGTGTGTGTGTGTGTGTGTGTGTGTGTTTGTGTGTGTGTAAATATATATATATATATATATATATATATATATATATATATATATATATATATATATTGGTATCGTTCCCACCGGCAGTGTTGTGATAGATCGATACTATTCGTACCCCATTCCTCTTAAGATATACGAAGTTAGAGGAAAGAAAAATAAGAGAAAGTTTATTTCTTATACATTACTAGGTAAGAATTTGATTTTACTGAAGAAATACATGATACATACAGGATAAACAAAAAAATTAATACAATTTTGGAATCAAAACAGTATTTCTTTCGTGATTAATGGAAAACAGAAATAACTGCTGCATTGCTAATGGGAAATATGTTATTGCTTGTCCTTTAATAAAATACCAATGCAAAAGTCTGTAGATAAAAGTGCACATCCTGCGTCTTGTAGCTGGTGCCTGGCGTTGGTTCTCAATATCATCAATTGGTTAGTTAGTTATTCATCTATCTATGTATTTATTACCATTATTATTTATAACTTCAATCCGAAAAAATGTTATTTTTAGAAAGTGCCTTGCTACCTCCCCCCCCTCCCAAGAACCGGCATCATTACCTCCAGCTTCTCTGCTCTCAAGGTACCGCCAAAGAATCCTTTACCCTTTGGACAGCGTATTTGAATTCCGCATTAGCACCCCAAACGTGCCACAAGCGAATATATCCACTGTCAGAATTTTTACTAAAAACTACCCTGGATGTACAGAAGGCAACCAAGAAGGCTTTTGTAACGCTGGAAGAGACTGAGCCTCCTTCCCGTTACCGAAAATAGAGAAAGAAGGTAAAACGGCACTGTAATTGTTAACGCCATTTCAGATCGTCGCCGGATGTTGTTGATTGGTCGATCAGCTGATGAGGCGGGCATGCAAGTCCTGCGTAGCGGGAGATTCAAATGTCACAGTTAGAGTATTAGAGAGGTGTAATGTTTACGCAGTGTTAGAATAATTTAGGGGGCAGTGTTGAGCAGGTGTAGCACCGGGGAAGTGTTAGAGGGTGTGGACTGTGCATCATATAATTTATAATAAAAATAATTATTAAGAATGGACCTACTTGCTACATTTTTATATATCTGTACATATCAGTAAAACAAAAATATTCAGAGTGGCCGACAATGCTATTTCTATTTTAGCAGAAATCATAGATACTATCAAGCACTTTCTTTTGAGCCAGACTGCAAAACGGAAGAAACCACATATGCAGAGAAAGGAGACAAAAGACACCAGGAGAGCGTTAGCAAATGTCAAATTATTAGCGTAGTGTTTTTTACTTATTCATAGTTTCCCGATTCTACTTAAAGATCTCTTTGCCGAGACAGAATATAAAGCCTATATATGAAAAGTTTACCAACAAGAGACAATGAAGAGAGAATTAGAAAAAAAATCCACTGTTTGGTTTACCGTTAACATCAAAATAACCACAATGAAATTCAATTTGGCAAAGTTATCAGCTTGTAATTAATAAATGATCAAGAATTAATAAATAAAAAACAAACATGCATTCAAGGACACACACCCTCCCCCTCCCCCTCCCCCTCCTCCTCCTGCTGGACAACAAAAGAGTCTACACATAAAGTTCTCAGTATATCCCAAAAGGAGCATAACCATTGCTCAGCCGAGTTCGGTTCAGCACGCTGTCGCAAAGAGAAATAAATAAAGAAAGAATGAAATAAAGAAAGAAAAAGACTCAGAAAATAGAATTCTCAGTATCAAGTCCCAAAAGTAACAGAACTATTCCTTTCACCACAGTTCGTTTCATTCTGTCTAAAAACAGGAAAAGGAAGAAAGAAAGAAAGATGTGTTATAAGATTTAATACATAATGTAAAAGAAAAGAAAGAAAGAAAAAAAGAAAGAAAGAAAAAGGAAACACAAAATAATACGACAGACAGCTTTTGCCCACAAAGTCACCATGACGACTTAACAAACAAGGCGATACATAGCCACGAGTTGTAACCTCCCTCTCCCCTTCCCCCTCCCCCCTCCCCATGCCTTTCACCCTGACCTTCTCGCTCGGCCCCCTCCCCCCTCCCCCTCCCCCCTCCCCCTCCTTCCGCCCTCTCATGACGGCGATGACACCTGTGTAAACAATTAGGACTGAAAGCGAGGAAGGGGAAGGGCAAGGGGAAAGGGAAGAAGGGAGAGAGGAAGTAGAATGAAAAGGGGAAGGGAAAAGGAAAGTTGAAAGGGGAAGGTACTGAAGGGGAAAGGGAAAGGGAAAAGGGAAGGGAAAAAGGAGAGGGGAAGGGAACGAAGGGAAAGGGGGAGGATTAACAGGCTGTGGAGAAAATGAGTGAGGAGCGGGTAGGTGGAAGGAATAATAATAAGGAAGAGAAAAGAATAAGAAGAGCAAAAAGAAAAGAGAAACGAAGGAATCACAGAAGGAGATTAAAGGACTAAAGAAGATAAAATAAAAGTATTAAAAGGAGAAAGCAAAGAGAAAAGTGAATAAGGAAAGGAAAGATAACGTGAAGGAAAATGTTGAAGAGGGAAAGAAAAGCCAAAAGGAAAAAAATGAAAATAATAATAATAATAATAATAATAATAATAATAATAATAATAAATAAATAAATAAATACTCATAATAAAAGGGGATGGGGTGAGAAAAAAATAAAAAGAGAAATTATTGAGATGAAAAGAAAACAAGAAACAGAGAAGGGAACGGAGGAATATCATATATTACAAATAAGATTTAAAAAAACACAGTATAAAAGATGATTTATGGAAATTCACTACTGGAGCATCCCTAGTTACCATTAATCAGAAAACAGTCAAAACTACAACCATAAATTGCAAAAGGCATTTCTACAAAATGTCAACTCTCGCGAGGTTTCTTTCAGTACATGCATCACCTCATTATTCTTTGTCATAGTCAGACATTTAATAGTCAATACTTTAATACTCGCAGTGACAGTAAGCTTTATCATATATCACATTAAAAAAAGATAATAGACACAACAGATGCCCAATTATTACATTAATCCCCAATTATAAGTATAGATGAATAAATCCCTGTTTAAATCTGACGGGCATATTGCTCATGGCTCAACGAAGTGTCGAGTACGGAATTGGGTGGATGAGCACCTCTAGACGGAAAGCTAGAAAGCAAAAAAAATATTCGCTATCCCCTCCAGCGTGGCCGAGAGGGAAATGGCAGCATAAGACGGACGTGTCATGGGGGGAAATGGATTTAACCATGTCTATTTGTGTGTTGAATTTGAGATGGAATGCTGTGTGCACGTTGTGTTTGTGCTTAAATCATTATAATACGAAGTTGCACAAGCAATCTGCCAATTCTAAATAATCACGTTGTTACAGAGGGCACTACACTAAAATTTCATAACTCCACACATATAAATTAAGAATCAAAAGAAAGATAACTGAACCACCAACCACAAACTATATCAGCAGCAACGCAAACAGCGAAACCATTTTTTTTTTTTTTTTATTCAGAGATCACAATTCCCGAGCAGTCATGATAACACTCTGAACCGTTATTGAACAACGAAAGTAAACATCCCGGGCCGCCTTTAGATACAAACGACGGTCCTTTTACTTATTCATAGCATGGCGGAGTTATTTGTGTGTTGTTAATGGCTGGCTGGATGGACTTCTTTTCCCCACCGCTTCGTAACTCTTACTGGAACAGGTATGTAGCGGAGGGAGGTAAAGTGAGAGAGGAAGGGTGCGTGAGAGAGAGAGAAAGAGAGAGAGAGAGAGAGAGAGAGAGAGAGAGAGAGAGAGAGAGAGAGAGAGAGAGAGAGAGAGAGAGAGAGAGAGAGAGAGAGAGAGAGAGGAGATACAGACAGACAGACAGACAGACAGAGAGTGGGAAGATTAAGCAATAATGAAAATTAAGGTGAAGTAAGTAAGAGAAAGTAAAAAAGAAGAGAGAAAGAGAGGAGGAGGGAAAGCGATAGAGGAGAGAAGGAAAGAGAGTAAATGAAAGAGGACGGAAGAGTGTGGTAAGAAAGAATAAGAATAAGAATAACCAGCTCTCTCTTTTTTTAGTCACATCAAAGCCAAACACAGTTCTAAATCATCCCAGAAAATTGGTATGAAAAATACTAAATTAAACTTAAGCAGTATATACTGAGCTAAATCAAAATAATAAAAGATTTAATAAAGATAAAACCTATATATTTTTAATTTGCTTTAAGCTTACACGAAAATACTGAAGACAGAGATAATCCATACGCGCAGGGAAGACTGTTGAGTGAAATCGTGCGGAGTACATTTTCATCGATAATAAGTTCTACTGTCGTCCAATACTGATCTTGGATATTTCAAGGCTGGAGGGAGATGTAATAAAACGTTAGGGTATAAGCTGGTGGGTATTTTTAGCATTTCAAAGGCATTTTTACGTATTTTAGATCAAACTACGCGACGTTCTTTGTTGGATATTGCAGTAAACACGTATGAAACGTGTCTCGAAATCACACGAAGAGTCGGTTGGCGGAAATTCATAAACAACTTGAGATCTCAAAGTTGCCAGACTGGAAGATATGTATGTTTACATAATTTGCGCAGTAAGCTACTTATTCTTGCCTCATCGATACCCACTTTTCGAAAATAAACAGGGAATTACATGTACATAGAAATATAAGATATACTGTACTATCATCATTCACGTCTTTCTGTGTATTGATGTTCGCAATTTGCCACGCTATCGAGGCGCCGCCCACCCCCTCCCTGGATCCTGCTGATATTGTGGTTTGAGGAATTTATGTTGTTGATACCTATTTGCTCTAATTTATCACCATTATGTTTTCCTACTTTTCCTTCCTTCTTAATTACGGTCACATCTGAAGCGCCGTCGTTGGCTCTGGATGAATGTGTAAATTCGTCTGGAGGAATAACAGCTTTAACTACTTTCGTTATAGTTTGGCGTTACCTCAATTTCTATCTGTTTTATTGCAGTCAAATGTCAAAGTGATATTCAAACACTATTCACTTTATCGTCCGACAACATTCAAATTACCCTGTGTGTATATAAACACCCGGTCTTGGTGTGGAGGTGTGGTTGGTACACACGCTCTCGTTTTATTTTCGGGTAAACAGAGAACATATATATCAACGAAATATCCACAATAAAAATCTTGTTATCAAAGTGCCTTCTTGATTTTCGAAATCGAAATTAACTTCAACTTCGAACTTAACTGCAATGAGTTTTTTTGTTTTTTTTTAGTAGAATACATTTCATTTTCGAAGCAGATCCTACCAGATGCATTCTGCGGTGTAAACATATATATATATATATATATATATATATATATATATATATATATATATATATATATATATATATATATATATATATGTGTGTGTGTGTGTGTGTGTGTGTGTGTGTGTGTGTGTGTGTGTGTGTGTGTGTGTGTGTGTGTGTATATACCTTGGCTCTCACTTTCAAACGAATTCTCATGTGATGTTTACCAATAAACGAATACGTTTCCAGCGAAAGTGTTTCGAAGTGCGATAAATGGCTTCTTGGACTTGCACTTAATAATCAGAAATGGAAAGGGTAAACACAGAACGAAAGAGAAAGGATATAATTCACTCTAGAGGACCTTTCAGAAGAGTAAAAGATGTTTTTTTATTATTCATTTTGAAGTATATCTATCTATCGTTCTATATAGGTACATCTATCAGTATATCCATTTATCTGTTACGTCTTCTTTCTGTTTAACTCTCCAGATATCTGTCAAACTACCTACCTATTTATTTGTCTATCTACCTACCCACGTACCTAAATATCTATCTGCTTCTCTGCCAGACTCGCTATATAGTTGTTTATCTATAAAAAAAATGGATATGCATTAAAGAAAACTAAATAAGAGGAGAAGATTTGAATA
>NC_051426.1:21422031-21429531 GCF_015228065.2 Penaeus monodon
TCACACTCACACAGATACTCACATTCACCCTCACACACATTCACACTCTCATAGATACACATATTCACACACGCAAACACACACACACAGTATTTGGCATGACACAGATCTTCGTTAATATTTTCGTATCTTTGTGTAGTTATTAATAGAAATATGAATTAGCTGCATCGTTTCGCTTTATATATATATTTCCTTATTTTCCCTCTCAACTGTTATTTTATCTATTGAAATGGTTTTGAGGGGGATATTATATAACATAAATATGTATACTACACACACACACACACACACACACACACACACACACACACACACACACACACACACACACACACACACACACACACACCTACACACACACCTACACACACACACGCGCCGAACCAACCCCCCCTCCCCCTCCCAGCCTCACTTGTTGCCTCCCGCAGGATAAATTCCCTGCTCAACGACACGTCCTGGATGGAGGCGGCGGGCGAGAGCAAGGGCGGGATGCTCGGGATGCTGTCGTCTGTCCCCACGAGCATCTCCCGCCTCACCATGCTCGCGGATCTGCTCAAAAACCCTTTGCTCAGGGATCTTATGGGTAGGAAGTGCGCGGGGCTCACTCACTTAGCGGTATTGTTATGATTTTTGGCGATTATTATTCTCGTTATTATCACCGTCATCGTCATTTCGTCATCATTATTATTACTACTATTTTATTATTATTATTATTATCATCATCATTATTATTATTATCAGTATTGATTTTACTTTCATTATTATTATCATCTTTGTCATCATCATCATCATCATCATCGTCGTCGTCGTCGTCGTCATCATTAATTAATAATTATTACTTTGTTTTTTAACGGTTGATGATTACAGTACTGCAATATTAATAGGAATATTGACATTCTACATCTACTAAAGGCAGTAAAAGTAAAAACAATTAGTAATCATTATTCATAACTTTTTGGTATCACACTATAATTATAGACACTTTAATATAATTTGTGTAATACATGACATTTAACACGCAAATTTCAACGACACGAAATATGACCTCACGACTTTTCATCTTTACAGAAAACGGGTTATCGGTGAGCGACGTGATACATTCCCCGGGGAAACTCAACGAAACTCTCGTCACGGAGTTTGATTTCGATCCTGCCGTTGTGTCTGCCATCTTGGGCGCCAGGATCAACATGTCTAGGGTGAGTTCTCGTTAAGGTTTACAGATATGAGGCGCTTATTCGTTTTTTTTTTTTTTTTTTTTTTTTTTTACTGTCGTTACTCATCAGTTGTCCATTGTCGTTACTCATACATTCTTTACCGTTGTAAGAGATATTTTGTACTGTACGATCTCATACATTCCTTTAGCGTTACTCATCAGTGTTCTTTGATCGTCTCTCCTGAACTCTCTCTCACCGTCACTCATAAACTCATAAACTTCCCCATCGTCACTCATCTATTTTACTGTTGTATCTCATCGTCACTCATAGACTCTCTCATTGTCAGTCACAAACTCTCATCATCACTTACAAATTCCCTCTAATTATCACTCATAAACTCTCTCTCATCGTCACACACAAACTTTCTCTCATCGTCACTTTTAAAACTCTGTCACCATCACTCATATAAACTCTCTCACCGTCACTCATCTATTTATTTATTTATTTATTTATTTATTTTTGCTGTTGTAACTCATATATCATACATTCTGCTACCGTTATTCATCAGTTTTGTCTCGTCGCCATTCACAAACTCTCACCATCACTAAACGCTGTCTCGTGGCCAGGTGATGTCCCTGATCGGCTACCGCGACGTCTATAGCGTGGTGTGTTCGCCGGAGCAGCTCGGGCAGTTCCTCGTCACGCACGCCAGCCAAGACGTGGCCAGCATCTCCGCCTCCCTCTGCAGCCTCTCCCCCAACATCACCGCCAACATCACGAGGGTTTTTACCAACGCTCTGGATGCGATGGGTCTGTTTAACAAGGTGAGTAAAAGAAAAGGAAGTTTGGCCATTTTCATCTTTGCCGTCATCGTCATCTTCATTGTTAGCGTCATGACCATCATCTTCATCTTCATCATCATTATTGTTTTCGTAATCATCACGATGATAATCAAAACTAGGATAAAAAACTATATTGATGATAATGATAATATAATGGTTATAACAATAATGATGATATTAATAATGATAATAGTAATAGTAATAATAATAATAATAATAATAATAATAATAATAATAATAATAATAATAATAATAATAATAATGATAATAATAATAACAACAGTAATAACGACAATGACACAACAAAAGCAGCGCCAGTGACAAGCCCCTCCCTCCCTCCGCCAGGTTTCGGATGTCCTCGGCGCCATCGGAGGCTACGAGGCAGAGTCGCTCGTGCAGCAGCTGGGGGCGATGCTGGCTTCCTTAGGGCGTCTGGAGTCCCTCGCGCCCCTCGCCTCCACCTTCAGTAGCCTTAGTCACGCCCTGCAGCCCATTACCTCTGCTATTACGGAGCTCACGGACGCGGGATGGACGATGGAGAGGTGAGAGGAGGGGAGGGCGTGGGAAGGGGGGAGGGAGGAGAAACAGGGGGACGGGAGGGAGTGGGAAGGAGGGGAGAAAGGGGGATGGGAGGGGGACGGGAGGGGAGAGAGGTAGGGAGGGGGTGGGAAGGGGAGAGAAGGAAAGGGGGAAAGGGGGAGGAGGGGATGGGAAGGAGGGTGATAGAAGGAGGAAAAAGAGGGAGGGGAGGGGAGAGAGAAAGAGGGGGGTAAGCAGTGGGGGGGGGGAGAAGGAAGGGGAGACGGAAAGAGTGAAAGGGGGATGGAAGTGGGAGTGAAGGAGAGAGCAGAAGGGTGGGGGTGGGAGGGGGAAGGGGAGGGGGAAGGGATGTGAGGGTGAGGGAAAGGGAGAGAAGAAGGGATGGGATGGGAAGAGGGGGAAGAAGGGGAGAAAGGGGGATAGGAGGGGGAGGGAGAAAGACGGGTGGGGGTGGTGGGGGAAGAAGAGGAATGAGGGATAGGAATCTAAGGGGATGGGAAGGGGGAGGGGAGGGGAGGGGAGGGAGTGTGGGAGAGGGAAGGGAGATTGTGACTGAGAAAGACGGGATTAGAAAGAGAGGGGAGGATGACGGAAATGGAGTAGGAGAAGGAGAAAGGAGAGCACGAAGAAAGGGGTTGGGAGAGGGAGACGGAATTTCAATGGAAGGAGAGGGTGAGCGACAGGGGGAAACAGGGAGAAGGAAAGAGATAAAGAAAGAGGGAAGGGAGAGAGGGAGGGGAGGGAGAGACAGAGACGGAGAAAAAAAAGAGGGGAAGAGGGAGGAGGGGAGCCAGAGGGAGAGGAAGTGGGGAAAACGGAATTAGAAGGGAGAGAAGGAGGGAGAGGGAAAGAGAGATAGAGAGGAGGAAGAGAGAGAGAGGAAGAGAGAGGAGAGAGAGAGAGGAGAAGAGGAGAGAGAGAGAGAGAGAAGAGGAGGAGAGAGAGGAAGGAGAGAAAGAGGAGAGAGAGAGAGAGAGAGAGAGAGAGAAGAGAGAGGAGAAAAGAGAGAGAGAGAGAGAGAAGAGAGAGGAGAGAGGGGAGAGAGAGAGAGAGAGAGAGAAGAGAGAGAGAGAGAGAGAGAAGGAGAAGAGAGAGAGAGAGAGGAGAGAGGGAGAGAAGAGAGAGAGAGAGGAGAGAGAGAGAGGAGAGAGGAGAGAAGAGGAGAGAGAGCAAGACCGAGGACACGAGAGAGAAAGAGCTAATGAGACAAAGAAGGCAAAGAGACCTGCCCACTAATGCCAACCCCCCCCCCCCTCCCACAGTATGAAGAACTTGATAAGCGTTCTCGAAGGCCTCGTGGCGGACCCCCAACTCACCTCTCTCGGCGCGCGGCTACTGCAGAACGTGGAGAACCTCACCTCCCAAGTGAACACGGTACGTCGTGTTGATGGATCGCGGGAGGATGTTGTGTCTCTGTGGAATATAATCGTGTTTTTAGATCGGAGCGGTGTAATGACCTCCTTGTGTACGCTTACGAACGCAGGCACACACACATATATATAAACACAAATACACACACACACACACACACACACACACACACACACACACACACACACACACACACACACACACACACACACACACACACACGCACAATAATATACAGGAAAAAAAAAACAACAAAAAAACACGTATCTAAACACTGACTAAATCCTTCATCTCCCCCTAGGACGTGCCTGACCCATGGAAAAACATCTTGATCAGAGCAGGAGAAGTGATCGACACCACAGGGCATGAGGTGATGGAGGTGACGGAGGCTCTGAAGGAGGACTTCACCGCGCAGACGGCCCTTGCGCTGGTCACCTCCCTCCTGCCCGCCGTCATGGGGCCCGAGACTCCGAATGTCACGAGGTAAGTTGGTCTTTTTGGGAGTGTGTGTGTGTGTGTGTGTGTGTGTGTGTGTGTGTGTGTGTGTGTGTGTGTGTGTGTGTGTGTGTGTGTGTGTGTGTGTGTGTGTGTGTGTGTGTGTGTGTGTGTGTGTGTGTGTGTGTGTGTGTGTTTTCCGCTGTCGTTATGGGAGTTTTCGTTGTTTCTTGTTGGTACTGTCAAGCTTTCCTGGTTTGACCGTTGAAAAAGCTTAATTTTTATATGAAAGAAATTAAATTTAGCGAAGCGGAAACCGTCCATGAATTTTTAACTGATTTCCTGGCGTTTGGAATAATTAGATCTTATTCATACTGCAAGAATATCAAGTTAACGTTGGCCACAGATTACAGAAATGATTATAGAATGAGAATCGTCGATGTAGGCCTATAACAAAACGAAACCACAGTAACCATTTCTTTTTTTAGCGGGAGGGGGATCTACCTTGTTTTTGTGGTGTCTGAAGGGCCGTTTTCAAAACAATTTAAGTCTCCATTTCTCAGAACTTTGGTATATTATCTCTTGCTGCATTGTGTTCCTCTACAGTAACGCTGATGTCATGTCTTTCTCTGCAAGCAAAAGCGATAAAAGTCACTTCGTAAAGATTATAATGTTTGTGGGATTAGAATACAAAATACTTTATCTATTTATCATTAAAATTATCATTATTGTTTAATTATCGCGTTAGTCAAAACAAGGAACACAAACCTAGAGATTACAGAAGAGACAGCAGAAAAAAAAAAAAAAAAAAAAAAAAAATAAGCCGAGGTGATAAACCTATATATAACATCCAATGTGAGCCGAAACGTGGTATTAGGGTTTTCAATATACGTATCGATCTTGACAATTTTTTTCTAAAGTTATTAATGCCGTTGTTATTATGAAGATGGAATCCAGGTGGATTTCGAAACTGTAGTCTCCTTTTCAATGAATCTAGTTTTTGTATTGTGGGTTTTTCTACCATAGTACCAGTGTTTTAGCATTCACTATTACTGTTATTGTTGTTATTACTATAATGATAATGTTAATGATGATGATAATAGTTGTAGCAGTAATACTGATGATAATAATGATAACGATGATGAAAATGATAATAATAATAATAATAATAATAATAATAATAATAATAATAATAATAATAATAATAATAATAATAATGATAATGATAATGATAATAGTAATAATAATAATAATTATGATAGTAATAAAGTAATGATAATGATAACAACGATAATGTTGATACTAATAGTAATAATAATAATAGTTATCATTAGCATTATCGTTATTATCATTATTGTCTTTTTTTATGTTTGTTATTTTTATGATAGTAAGCATTATTATCGTTAGCGTTGCTATTATTATTATTATTATTATTATTATTATTATTATTATTATTATTATTATTATTATTATTATTACTTTATTATTATTATCATTATTACTTTATCATTATCATTATTATTATTAATAATGATAATAATAATAATAATAATAATAATAATAATAATAATAATAATAATAATAATGATAATGATATTATTATTATTATTATTATTATTATTATTATTATTATTATTATTATTATTATTATTACTTTATTATTATTATTATTTTCTTTTTTTATAATTACTATTATCATCATCATCATCCTCTTAAAAATCATGAAGATCCTCGTTCATCTCGGACCTTTCATAGTGAAAAACGTACGCTCGTTTGCCCTCAGCCTGGGCGCCGCCGTGGACGACGCCCAGCAGCGCCTCCCGGCTGAAGCGCAGAGGCACGTGGTCAGCGCGCTCGCCTCTGCGCAGTTGCTCGCCGCCCTCTACACCAACGCGACCCGAGCTACCAGTAGTATGTAGTTTGAGAGTGTATTTATTTTCGTAATTTTTAGGTAGATTGGGACCAAGGTTGTGTACGAAGGCAGATGAATTTAGCATAGCTCTTTATCTATGCTCTGTAGAAAGAAAAAAAAAACACTGTTGGAAGTCTGTATTCATTATTGTTTTATATTTCTAATATACTGTCTACATAAGAAACACACCTCTGGCGTTAGTAGTTTCACCTTAATTGCTGAATCATTTAACAGTAGTATCAATAAAGGTTAACTGTAAAACTACCTTTATTAATATTGATAAGCACTGTTGAACTAGTCCAGAACTGATCTTATTATGTTTTGTTTTGTTTTTGTTATAGTTCTGGTCCCGTGGGTTATATCCAACCCCCCAGCAGTGAATTATGGGTTAGTGGCAACCTTCTCTAACCACACTTTACTCCAGGTGAGGTTCCTTGTAAACGTAGCAATAGGTAAAATGTAAATTAAAAGTATTAACTGCATTTGTTTATCTGATGTGCAGAAATCGTTTTAACAGTTGTTGATTCCATGTGTTAAGTTGGAATTATTAGAGAGTATTTACTTGATGTGTTATGTTGAAGGTATTATAGCGTTGGTTAATCTGATGTGGTAACTTAGAAGTCATTACAGCGTTTGTGTAATTGATGTGTTAAGTTAAAATCATGTTACATGTGTTTATTTGATATGTTCAGTTACAGTCATCCCAGCGTTTGCTGACATCCACTCGCTAACATACAGAAAGCACATCACAGTTCTTTTTTTTCAGAAAATGATATCGGAAAACACCCTTTCGATGTGGGTGTGCAGCCGAGAGTCCTGGGCTGACCTGTCTGACGCGGGCTGGCAGAGCCTCTCCGCGCAGATGTGCTCTGACTCGGGCCGTAAAAATCTGCAAGAATTAAGGGAGCTCATCAACCCGTATTTTGATCCAGACTTCATTAAGGTAAATGCAGGACGCTGGATGCCGGACGCTTGTGTGCGCTATTTTGATATGAATGGGGATACAGAGGAGCAAGGATGCGGGGGAAATGTGGGAGAAATTTATCATAAATGAGAACCACCTTTGAAAAGGAATTTAAAAATCGAAATCCATTATTCATCAATATTGAAAAATCCAAAACTGCTAACAAAGCAGGCAATGCTAAGTGGAGATTTATGCTGTAATCGCAATATAGTTCATTGATCGAAGTAAACTAGTGTCCACAAAACAAAAAAACTTGGGCGTTGGAGAAACCAAGTCCCTTGT
>NC_051426.1:21432031-21462031 GCF_015228065.2 Penaeus monodon
AAGGAGGGAATAAGGAGTCGGTGGATTATTCTGTATCAGCTTTTTGATTATCAATATTGTTATTAATGTGATTTACTGTTAGATATAATCGCCAACACAATTACTATCATCATCACCATGACTCTCATCATCATCACCACCATCATACCCACTATGATCACCCTCACCACTGCACCGTCATCCTCCCCCTTCTCCCCCTCCGGTGCCCAGGACGCCATCACGCTCCTTAGCAACGCGACAGCCTGGCGGACGTACCCCTGCGGCGAGACATCCTTGGCGACCTTCTTCCCCGCGTCCCCCGAGGGCTTGCCTACGACCTGGGCCTCCCTTGACCGCATCAAGGCCGAGGTCAGGCAGGTCGAGGACTACCTCTGCCACAACTACAGCGTCATCGTCAGTGAGGTCGCTTCGGATGCTAAATTGACGAATAGTGTCAGAGCTTTGGTGAGTGGATTAAGACGCTGATGCATGGAAATAAACACAGACATTGTTGCGTGTACAGAAAATTGAAAAAGAAATACTGCCACAAAGTGAACAATCGTAATGTTTCGCCAAGAGTTTCTCATCAGGTGAAGCTAAACACCACAATGGCAGTATTTCTTTTTAACATTGCTATATAATATTTATGCTTGAGTTCAGTGATTTTCACTAAAAGCAGTTTTTGAGCACTCCTGCCCCTTATTAGAAAAAAAAACGGAGACGCAGAATTTTACAAACGACTCTTTTACACAACAAAATGTAAAAATACCTCGAGGATATCGTGCGTATTGTAAACCCAAATAAGATTGCTAAGACAAGAGTTCTCAGCGTCCCGTTACCTTCTCCATTAGTCCTCCAGTTTTGTCTATTGATGTTTTTTTTTGCGTTTTAAGACTAAAAAAGGGGGTTATGAAAGAGCAGAGAAGGGCGCCTTTGTTGAATTTCCAGAACATTCCCTGGCTCCCTTTGGCTGCAGGACCCGCGGTTTACCCCCTTCTTGGACCCCGGTATTCCCACTCCGGACCCCGATGTACCCCTCACCTCCCTATCATTTGCTGCCAGGTGGAGGACATGAGACCAGGTGCCATCGAGATCAGCGGCACCATCGAGCTCCTGCAGACGCTCCCCGACCTGGTCATGTCTCTGGATCTGAGCCAGCTGCTGCAGGAGGTGACCACGCCCGGAGGAGTTTCTCTTCAACAGGAGTTCGCCGATTCTTTCGCTGGGAATTTCCCTCGAGATGATACTGGCAGGTTAGGCCCGGGATTTTTTTTTTTTCTTGTGTGTAGGCCTACTGTCAATGCATTTTCCTTTAATTGTGTCCTAAAACGCGAAAGAAAAAGTAAGATACTAAATTGAAGTCATGCACCATTTGCGCTTGTTAATTCGTGGTATCAATTTCTCATCACTCTGTATGTGTGTTTGTGTGTATGTGTGTGTGTGTGTGTGTGTGTGTGTGTGTGTGTGTGTGTGTGTGTGTGTGTGTGTGTGTGTGTGTGTGTGTGTGTGTGTGTGTGTGTGTGTGTGTGTGTGTGTGTGTGTGTGTGTGTGTGTGTGTGTGCGTACAGAAATTAAACACGACTCCATGTAATGTCTTTCAGCGTGCTGGTGGCCCTGCTGGACAAGGCCCTGCGGCACCTGGCTGCGGACGCCCGGACGGCCGCTGCGGTGAGCAGCATCCGCCTGGGAATGTCCCACGCGCAGGCGATCGCGAGGGAGCTCACGACGATGCTTGAAGGTTCTTGCTCTTCAGTCTTATGTGATATAAAGGATTCTTTAATTGGTTCATAGCCATAGAATTATGTGTTCTGATTCGTGACCATATATTGACATTAAGATAATAAACGTGAGATTATTTCACATAATAGAAGCGCAGTCTTTATTACAAAGACCTCCCTGCACTTTCTAAGGGGTATGAATGAAAAAAAAAATAATTCTACAATGAAATATAGTCAGTGCTTCTCAGTCATATCTTTTCTACCTTTGTTGCAATAAACTCACTGTCCTGCAGCTAAAGTGACTCTCGCCGCGATTCTCGGAGTTCCGGACGACTATCCTCCGCTCGCCCTTCTTCAGGAGGATCCCGCCGGCACTGCCTCCTTCCTGGTGGACGAAATTGCTTCCCTCGCCATGTCAGTCCTCTTGGTGGGTGTCGCGTATTACTTCAGGCAAACAAGCACAGACAAATATACAAGGATGTAATGATGTAATGTCCAAGAGACGATGATAAAAAAAGACTGGATGATACGAAATGAGTTATATTTTTGCTCCCATCTTTGTGCTTTTGTTTGTGGTGACGTATAAGAGCGTTCTGTTCCCCTAGCATAATATCTGTTGTTGTTTTTATCACCGTTTCCGCAGAACAACAAAGTCGACTTCGAGTGGGTGGGCGGATTGTGCAACAGGAGCAAGGGCGTGAGCAGCGTCGTTCAGCTCGCGTGTTTCTTCCTGGACAACCCACAGCCGCCAGTGATGCACTCAAACCTCACCGCCATCATCACTACAGCTGTGGTAAAACCTGTGTGTCGTTTTCTTGGATACTCGGCGGGTGTTCTTTAGCGTGCGATTCCTACTTGAGAATCCCTGTCGTTGCCGCAACTAATTCCAATTCTTGCGCATCTTCAGGAGAGCTTCGCGAACCCGAATGGAGTCGTCCCGCAGGTGGAGACGAAGGACGTGCTTGATAGTATAGCTCTGATGGTGGACCGTCTGAGAGGCTTTGATGTGAACCGCGTCTTGGACTTGGGTTTGGTGAATGCCTTCTTTAACGCATCCATGACGGAACTGGAGGTGTTCAAGGCGGAACTTCTTGACCTGCAGAAGCAGTGGTTAGTCAAGCGTGCTTCTGGTTTATGCTAAACCATCATATTCCTATTAACTAGAAGGCCTTAGTCGTCTTGGAAGTATTTCACCGTTACAGATTACTTCAATTTGCCTTCGTTTTGTCGCTTTTATTTTCAAAATCATCATTTTTCCTCGTCTTTTACTAGGCTCTGGAAGGCTGCCGACGCGGCTGTGTCGCAGAATAAGAACGTGTCTGAGGTGGCAAGGAAGGCTGGCGTCGTTCTCACATACATCCTGCAGTGGCTGCCCGCCTCGCCAGGTGCACTATGGGGCACTCTTTTGTTCTCTTTGCCAAGTGATTGTCATGTTGTGATATATTTCTGACTTAAATTGTGAGTGATCGTGAGCGGTTATTGAGATGTCATTTATCAACGTAACTTAATCAGATTTATTTTGCCATTATTGCTTAGAAAAAATCCAGATGTATTTCACATAACTCGCAATATATTGCAGATAACGTAAGCTCGTTAATCCCCGAACCTCTGCTGAACCTCCACCACCTCCTCAATACCACCTGGATAGACCTCCTGGACGGATTCCATCATAACCTCATGCTCAACCCCGGCCTCGTCAACCTCTCTCTGCCAGAAATTTGTTCCTCGGCCTCTAACCTCCAGGAGCCATCAGGAGGAGCTGGAAATTTCCTGGGAACAGTTGAGAGTCTCTGCCAGCTGGTCTCGGATCTCGCTGCGGAAGACTGGCTGCAGATGAGTCAGCTGTTGAGTGATTTAGTAAGCTGGCGGTTTTCTGTGTTTCTGTGGTCCTAATCACATATTTATGCTTGTAGTATGCGGGATAGATTTGTAGAACACAGATATGATAAGCTGATACCATTTTCTCTCATTTTCGTCTTTTTCTGCTCTTCTATTCTTGTAATTCTTATCCACCCAACTGACTATTATATTTCGCCTCCCCGCCTCCCGCTGCTTCAGGAGACTGACGGAGGGAATGCACAGCCAAGGTCCTCGAATACAAGAGGACCTAATAGCCAACAGTCGGTGACCAGGGGAATCTACGACCTTGGCCAGGAAGTGTTCGATCGCCTGCGCGCCGGGCTGGAGGGGGCGGGTCAGTCGGTGGCGTCCGATTTCTTGCTCCAACTGCAGTCGTATCTGAGCTGGGGAAACTGGGAGGAACTCTTGGCGAGAATTCAGGCGAGGAAGGAAAATAGGTATGGCTTTTCTTAACGTTATTGTTCTTAGGTGAAAATATGAATTAATGAATTTGTCTCTATCTTTTTTTGTAGTCTGTTTCTCTATGTCTGTTTCTGTCTTTCCGTGTACCCCGTTTTTTTATTCTCTCTCTCTCTCTCTATCTATCTATCTATCTATCTATCTATCTCCCTCCCTCCCTTCTTCCTTTGTTCCTTCCTTCCATATCTCTCTTTTTCTCTCCCGTCCCTCCTTTCTGCTCTCCTTCCCTCCTCGCTCCTTTTTCCATTTTCCCCTCTCATCCTTCCCCCTCCCTCCCTCTCTTTTATCTCTTCTGTTCTCTCCCTCTCTCTCTGCCTCTTTTCATTACCACCCTGTACCTCCCCCTACCTCTTTTCTTTCTCTCCTTCTCCCCTCCTTCCTACTTTCTCCCATTGTCCTCCTTCCTACTCTCCCTCCCTCCCTCCCTGCCTCCCTCCCTCCCTCCCTCCCTCCCTCCCTCTCTCCCCTTTCTCTCCCTCCTTTCCTCCCCCTTCCTTCTCTCCCATTATCCGTCCTTCCCTCCCTCCCCTTCCTCCCTCTATCCCTCCCTTCCTCCCTCTCTCCCCCTTCTCTCTCACCCCCATCTCTCCTTCCCTCTCTCTCTCCCACACCCCATCCCACACACCCTCCTAACAACAGCATCCCCCTCCCCTCATCTTAACGCCAAACATCCTTCATCTCCGCAGCACGCTATCGGACCTGATGCCCCCGCTGGAGATGCTGCTGCGAGGGCTGGAGGGCGCCACGGACCCCAACGCCCCCTCGCACGTCATCAGGGCCGTGTCGTTGAAGGTCGCGCTCGGCCGGTGCTTGCTCGGTAAGGGAGGGAGAGGCTGCGGGGGCAGAGGAGGCTCTCGGATTTGTCGTCGTTTTTGTTTTTGTTTCTGTTTTTGTTGTCATTATTATTTGTTGATCAGTATTTGTGGTTTGTTGGCATCTTCATTTATTGTCTTCGTCATCGTTATTGGCATCACTGCATGACCATAACCACTAATGTTATCATTATTGTTATCATTATCATCAACATCATATCTTTCACCATCACCACGTCACAATCATCATCAGCATTCACTATAACCACCATCACCACTAACAATGATAATGATAATAATAATTGTAATAATAATAATAATGGTAATAATAACAACAACAACAACAACAATAATAATAATAATAATAAAAAAAATAATGATAAAAAATAACAACAACAATAATAATAATAATAGTAATAGTAATTTTAGCAGCAATAGGCGTAATAAGAGCAGTGATAATAGTAATATCAGTAATGATGATAGTAATAATAACGTTAGTAGTAATAAATATTATCACGATAATTCTAATTCAAATGATAATGATAACGATAACAGTATTGATAATGATAATGATAACGATGATAATGATAGACATACTACCAATACCACTGTAACTATTTTTAGCAGAAACAGTAATAAAAATAATAATGACGATAACCCGCAAACAGCTGACAACATCCGGGATCTTCTGGCCGGGACTTCAACCCTGCGAAGCATGGCGGAGGCGATGACGTCACAGCTGCCGTATGCCCTGAGGGACGTGGTGGTCGCCGTGGCACAGGAACCCAAGGAGGTGCGCAAAGAGGTCGTGGCACTCTGGTTCAGATTTAGCGAAGAGTGCAGAGTTTGATGTCCATTTTTTTAAAAGCAAAAAATGAATTTCGTAATAATTATTTTTATTCTGTTTGTATATTGCTTTATTTTGAAGTTGTGGAATATTCCCGAGCCAAAATTCAAGGGGGAACAAGAGCGGATTTTTTTTTTTTTTTGTAGAGAATAAGTTTATAAAAATGAAGTGATGAATATACGCAATATGCAATATAAAATCAATATCAGAGAAGATTTTACTCGTCGTGGTAATCTTGTCCTGTATTTTCTCCCCTGATTAATTTCTTGTAGAAAATTCAGATAATATAGTTTTGGACAGACAATATGCCTTGCACTTTCATTTATATAAGACAAACTGCTGTCAGATGACATTCATTAAATTCAGGTCTCGAAAAAAACTCCTAATAAGGTTAGGAATAAACAAAGCATTCAGATTTTTCTCTACACTATTCAAAACTCAAAAGAAGAAGAAGAAGCATGACCTCCTATCCTGACATAATAGCAGCCCCCTTCACCCCCCTCCCCTTGCTCCTCAAGGTGGCCAAAGTGATCGAGTCCCTCAGCAAAGACTCGTGGGCCTCCGTCTGCCAGAAGGACCTCGAGAAATTTGGCCAGTCTCTTCAAGGTTTTAAGGAGAGCGTCTGCCAAGTGAACCCTCAGGCAATCGCTGGCGACTTCAATAAGCTTTTGAAAATTGACGTCCTTCAGGTGAGAAATGTTGTGAATGTTAATGTGGTTTTGTTTTATGAATCGAATATTCACGGTGGGAGGTCGAAGCAAGGTTCAATTCGATCCGAGATCATTTTTTCATAGCTATGTCGAATAAAAAAAAATACATACATATATATAATTCATTCAGACAAGGCATTAAGCTCTTTGAAAAATTTATCTAATCACAATCCCATCTTACTGACAGGGTTTCACACCAATAAATCTCGAAGAGGTTCTCAACGCGAGCCTGAATTTGGCGGGGGATTTGAAAAGACAAGCATCACTCCTTCAGAAATTCGAAGACCCGGTGACCTACCTGGGGTTGGGTACGTGGCTCAACATCCACAGCCTTGTGTTTAATGTTACGGCGGACGAGATGTGGGAAAATAGGTAAGTTGTTTCACTTAACATGTTCACGGTGAATAGATTCTTTACAAAATATACAGATTACAAACGCTGTTACTAAAGGAGAACGATATACACTAACACTTGATGTCTGTTTTGCAGTACCCCTTAAATTCTGTTCCAACCAATTACATTTCTCCAGTATGATAGATTCTTTGGGGAGAAAATGCAAATATTACGGCCAATAAAGAAGGATATATACCTATACATTTGATTTCAGTTTTTAAAACAACCTCTTAAATTCCATTCCTATCAACATCTTTATTTAGTTACCTTCCTTACTGACTTCTCTCTCTTCACCCTTCTCGCCACAGCACCATGATCATAGCGACCGCACTAGGACCCCTCGTGAACCTGAGCTTCGAGTTGAGCCCGGAGGAAACGGAGGGCTTGAGAAAGGTCCTGGCAGAGGCTGGGAGGTACTTGAAGGGCATCAAGTTCTATTTGGCACTGGCTCGGGGCGGGGACACGTGGCAGTTCATTAGGGAGGTAAGTCTAAGATGCGACTGTGGTCTGTTAACTTGTTTGGGCCTATTTGAGGTATGAAAGAATACAATACTTTGAATGATTGAAAACGTTTGTTGTTGTTGCTGTTTTTGTATGCCTGATTATCAAGACGAAACATTATGTGGTTGGTCGAAATTGTTCATTCATACCTTCCTAACATAGGAGCGCTGGTGTCAAGAATTCTGAGTACTAATGAATAAACAATAGTATTAAGCTTTGTTGGAGAATGTTCCCAGTATCTTTCACATATGTGTGTTTCCTAGGTATACGTGGACAAACCTGTGGTGGTCAAATTCTTCGACATAGTAGAGAAACTTCCCGACTTCTTATACGAACATGGCATGTTCTACGGAAACTTCACTGTGGTAAGATATATATACAATTATTTAATATATAGAAAAAACTATCTCCTTGATTTTGTGTGATGGTCTTTTTAAACACACAATCTTCGACTTCTATCAGAATATATCCAACACACCCTCATCCCCTGCAGATGTCTCAAGTCATACAGCTGGGCAGTGACACGCCTTGCAACCTGCTTTTTTTCCTGCTGGACGGATACCGAGACCTCATGAAGAACGAAAGCGCTGCCCTGCTGAGGGAGGTGTTCCAGTTCGTGTGTGACGCTCAGCAGTTATCGCTTCTGCAATCTCAGCTTATTCCCACCACTCCCCCGGTCATTGCGGTAACTAACTCTGTTATTATAGTAACTTTCATGAATTTTGTCATTTCGTTTTAGCGCAATGGATGTTTTATTAGGAAAGAATAGTGTAGCTTTAATAAACTTTGCTCATTTTTGCCAATTAACTTCAATAAAGCAGATATGATATCAGGTAACTCTTCGTTGTTGTACCTGCCATTTTCCTTATTCACAGAACGTCACCATGGAAGTCGACGCAGCTACCCTGGGGCTCCTCGTAGACCACGTGGCCTGGGACGTCGTGAAGATCGGCCAGGGAAGGTTCTTTGAGGGTGACGTACAGCTCCCCCTCTGGCTCCAAAGGCAGAGCTGGGAGAAGGTCCTGCTCATGCTGGAACATTACCAAAAAGAGACGTGAGTGATGATATTTGAGTTTTATTACTTCCGCAATAATACTTTCGAGTGGCTGCACTTTGAAAATGTATGTTGCAGTAAAATTTTGGTTCTTAAACAAAGGCAACACGGTAACTGGATCAAACTGATCTACTACACAAGAGGCGAAAATAAATCTTAAGTTCATAAAGTCAAAATCAGACTTGGTAGTAGTTCTGATTATATAGGTCATATGTAGGTCTCGCTCAGTTTCTCTCTCTCTCTCTCTCTCTCTCTCTCTCTCTCTCTCTCTCTCTCTCTCTCTCTCTCTCTCTCTCTCTCTCTCTCTCTCTCTCTCTCTCTCTCTCTCTCTCTCTCTCTCTCTCCTTTTTCTTCTTCTTCTTCTTCTTCTTCTTCTTCTTTTTCCCCTCCCCTTCCCTCTTTCCCTTTCTCTCTCCCTCCCTCTCTTCCTCTCTCTCTTCCTCTCCTTTCTCCTTCCCTTTCCTCCTTCCCTCCCATTCCCTCTCCCTCTCCCTCTCCCTTACCCATCTTCACTCGCAATCCTACCCATCTCCCCTCTGGCCTTTCAGAACCATCCAGGATGTGGTCGTGCTGTTGGCCGGCCTCGGACTGGACGCGGCGCGGCTTCGTCTGGACCAGCAGTACATCGTCCCTGCTGCCGGCCTGGTGTTTAACCTTGCTTCCCGCTTCGTCGCCGCTGTCGATGGTATGTCGGACTGATTCCGTTGGTCGTTGTCTATATCAGGGCTTCTCAACTATTATCAGCAAAGGTCCAGTTAGACAAGTTGCGATATATGCAGAGGTTCGGATAAATATTTTACTTGCAATCATGAAAACAAAACCACCAATCTGAGTACTCCATAGTGTTCCCATATGATTTTTATTCATTTCAAAAACCAAAATTGGTATGCTGTAATCAAAATTGAATTGTCCTGTATTTTATTACTATATTTTTTAAGTTTGCAAGCCAATGATCTAAAACATTCTTGGTAGCAGCTCAGGTTTCGTAGATCTACTTAGTAAGAACATGTCTATTAGCTACTCTAACAAACTTACCAAATATAGAATAGTTAGTGTACATATTATATTTTCTTTTTATATTAGCTTCTGTATATATTATCTAGCGCACTTGGTATTTTCAGTCCATATTCCGTCTTGTTAGTTTAATGTTCTACCATTTAGCTATTCTTGATAAAGTTTGGCATACACTTCACAATATATTATATTAGGCCTTCTTACTATTTCTGACTGTGATACACCTATAAACTACTCTAATAGTGTTTAGTATATACTACACTTGATAGCATCCATCCCTGTTCCCTCTGGTGTTTATCTGAATATGAAATTTGGTTTAAGAAAAATATATGCCCCCACAGAAACCACCGGGGAGCTCGACTTGGAGGTGTTCACAGAAGGTTTGGGTTCTGTGACGAATCTGCAGCAGAAGGTGGTTCCGATGCTGGCTGATCTCGTGGCTCTCGCTCTGTGGTTCCCGGAGTCTAAAGTAAGATGCTGTGGCTTCTTTCTGTTGACAAATGAACAAAAAGTGAATTTTCCAGACCGAAAAGTGGATCGTAGTTTCACGTCAACATATTTAAGAACACCAAGTACCCGTGATGTATATTGGCCAATTCCTTTTCCAGATGTACTACGGCCTGCTGTCAGGTGTTCCCCCGATGGAGCTGTATGAAAACATGTGCAAAGGGGATGTTAAGGAATACCTGTTGCACCCGAGCCTGAGTGAAGCGAGGTGGCAGACCGTCCAAGAGCTCCTGTGCACAACGAACTCCGACGACCTCCAGAACGACCTTGCGCCCCTCTTCAATACGACGCCCATCGTGGACGGCATCGTAAGTCTGCATGGATGGCCGTCCCTTTTATTTTCTGGACGAACAAAAATGACATTGGGCATGCGAACTTTGAGCATTGAAATAACGGGAAAACTTCAGGGAAAATCATAATCCACGTACCTGTTTATTCCAACTATTGCAAGACAACCACAAGCGTCAAACAAAAATAAGAAAAAGATCATAGATAAATGGATAAAAATGAAATAACTAATGAGATCGACTTTATATCCAAACGGCCCCTAACCTCACACTTCTTTTCTCGACACAGGCAGTGAATTGGGCGCTTGTGGGCTCGAAGCTGGAGAAAGCCATATGGAGGTTTAATGTGGAAAAACTTGCCTTTCTGAACGTGTTGGACGGGAATCCTTACTTTCAATCGCTGGAGAACATCACAGCAGGGTGAGTTTTTTCTACCTTCACATCTTTGTAAGGAAATAGATTACATACTTTATACTAATTAGCATATCGCGTGTATTGTCCTGTTACCAGAAGTCATGTTTTTATATTCCTATGTTTAGTCCATTATCTCTCTCTCTCTCTCTCTCTCTCTCTCTCTCTCTCTCTCTCTCTCTCTCTCTCTCTCTCTCTCTCTCTCTCTCTCTCTTCTCTTTCTCTCTCTCTCTTTGTATATATATATATATATATATATATATATATATATATATATAGATAGATAGATAGATAGATAGATAGATAGATAGATAGATAGATAGATAGATAGATAGATATATAATTATTTATTTATTTATCTATTTATTTATATACATACACACACCACACACACACACACACACACACACACACACACACACACACACACACACACACACACACAACACACACACACACACACACACACCACACCCACACACACACACACACCCACAACACAACACACACCACACAACACACACACACAACACACCACCACACCAACACACACACACACCCACACACCCCACGCACACACACACACACACAACACACACACACACACAACACACACACACCCACAACACACACACCCCACACCACACACACCACACACACACAACACACACACACACACCAAACACACACACACCACACACACCCCACACCACACACACACACACACACACACACACACACCACACCAAAACACACCACAACCCACACACAACACACACACACCACACACACACACACCAACACACACACCACACACCACCACCACACACAAACACACACACACACACACACCACACACAACACACACACACACACCACACACACCAAAACACCACCACCCCACAACACACACCACACACCACCACACACACCATACATACATAAATATACATAATATATATATATATATATATTATATATATATATATATATATATATGTATATGTTATATATATATAATATATATATATATATATATATATATATATATATACATATACATATACATATACATATATTATATATATATATATATATATATATATATATATATATATATATATATATATATATATATATATATATATATATATATATATATATATATATATATCACCCTCTCTCCATCTCTCCATCCCTCCTTCAACCCATCCATCCCCCCTTTTTCCACAAGAGCTGCAGTACCAAGTGATATCACTCCTTTTCCACCCCAGACTGGCTCGAGGCCTCGTCATGGCCACAGCATCCGTGGTTCCTTTGGTGAAACAGGGGCCCACCTACGAAATGCAGCGCTATGCCGAGGTTCTCATCTCCATCATGGTGGCGTTAGAACCCATTTCCAAGCCAGGTTAGAGTCACGTACATTGATTGATGGATAATAGAGGATGGAATTACGTAGAGAGATAGGTGTTTTAAAGAAAGGGTGGACAAAATATTGGTTTGGTGTATATGATTGTCTGTTAGGAGAAGAGGAGAAGGAGAGGGAGAAAGGGAAGGAGTAAGCAAGTAAGAGAAGGGGAGAGAAAAGGAGGGATTGAACGAGAGAGAGAGAGAGAGAGAGAGAGAGAGAGAGAGAGAGAGAGAGGGAAGGAAAAAGGACGAGTGAGAGAGAGGGTAAAAGTGTGAGAGAGAGAAAGAAAAATCTAAATACATCATAAAATAAAGAAAGAAATAAACATTAACAAAATAAATACTCAAGAAAAGTGAACAAAAGAAAAAAACGAAACTATAAAGAAAATAAAAGAAACGAAGCAAAACAGAAGACGGGAAACATGCAAAACTGAGGCCATTACTAACCTTTTCCTCCCTCGCAGGCTCCCCGAGGTTGTCCGAGCGTCTGCAGGACCCAGACCAGATGCAGGCCCTGTTGCAGGAATACACGCATGCGATGCAGAACTTCAGCGCCAGGAGAGCAGAACTACAGCTGCAGTACCAAGTAAGTATTGGCGAGGAGATGTGTATTTTTGATTGGTATAATAATATCAAAGAAATGGCTAGTATATGTTTTTGTGTTTGTCTTTTTAACTTTTGTGTATTGTAAACTAAGTAGTTTTTGTCTTCATGTAACTATTTATTTGGATTTTAAATTACTGACATTCTGCTGTATAGATTAAAAGTTTGATGTCACATGTATTACATACTGCAGTCAGAAATGCACTTTTTAAAATGACACCTTATATAGAGAATGGTATTCGCTGGAAATGGATATGCTTGGAAATATCAAGTATTGGAATTAATCAATATCCATCATAATTACGCTTTGTCATTCAGTTGAACTAAATTGTAAGCAGAATGAGATGCACATTCACGGTAACCACTACCACACGGCAACATTTTTGTGATAGTTACTCATGGTGGAAGGGTCAAGCGATCTGCGCTATATTCTGAAAGAGTTTGTGGCCAGACTCAAGAATTCGCCAATGTGGCTGGACGTGACTACCAGCATAGTCAACGGACTCTCGGGAAGCCAACGGCCTGCTGTGGAGTTGCTCGAAATGCTAGAGCAGGTCGTAGCCTTGCACCCTTTGCAGTGGCTTGGCTACGTGAAAACGCAACCCAGCTGGAGTGAGGCGGATTTGAGCAACCTTCTGCACGCTGCTGTAAGGCTGCACGAGTTCGAATCCCCATGTTTTTTCTCTCTCGCTCGGGAATGTGATTTTCTCTCGAAAACTTCGTACGTGCAGAATTTCGAATTTTATTTAAGATTTTTGGGATGGCTTCTGTTTTGCCGCTAGTTTTATTATTGAAAGGGCTGGAAATCTTCTGGAGTTCAAATCAGACCACAGGACACTGCCATCTGCTGACACTTTCGGCCCAGACTTTCTTGTGCGCATTGTGCACATACTTGTAAATACATGACTATTTTTGCAAATAGTATTGGAGCATTCCTGCTACAGATGTACTGAGAAATATTCCTTATTAAACGTTTATTATGTAACTGTCTATGTGATAGAATACATCAACATTCATAACATTCACTGCAGTGCATCTACTGTGGCCATACCCCAGTTATGCTACTAGTAAATGCAATATATTTTGAATGACAAACAGAGCACTGCTATTCTGTACATACACATTGCCAAGGTAAGTTCCATATTAATCTTTCTAGAGGCATTTTCTTAAATTATTGATAGGATTGGAGTTTTTTTCGACAAGTATATACTTTCCGTTTATGAGTGACAAAACACCCTACCATGTAGATGCACTGGCCACAACACACTATATACAAAAAGTTTTACTGAATGATAAAACAACGATATTTTTGTGTATCGTATTTTTTTCTGTTTGTTTGATGAGGTAGTTATTAAGAAAACAAATGACGTCAGTACATCCCAGATGCATTTTTTCATTACTAGTTTCTTTTTTATTTGGTTACAGAAAACACAGTATACAAAATAGTTTTTGTTGTGTATATTATTTTTTTCTGCTATTTTTTCAATACGATTAATCGAGATTCGGTGAGATAAAACACATACAATACATAGTTATTTCAGTGGTTCTGTTAAGCTTATTTTACCGGAAACGAAAGCTTTAGCATTACTCTTAGTTTTGCTTCGTGTAAATATGCACGCTATCATAAAGCCTAAACCATAAACAAATGTGATATACGAATAATATACAATATACATACATTTTTTTTACGAATCTAATAAGCACATATCCATTTTTAAAGCAAATTTCCGTCCACTTCCTCTTCCTCTCGTCACAATGTCATTAATCAGCCTCCTTCCCCTAATAGCTGCACATGGGGTCGGTCCTCGTCGACGGCGTGGAAGCAGCTGACGTCATACTGTCCCAGGAGAGTGCCATAAGGAACGCCAGCCTCGCAGACCTCTTGGCCGATTTCAGGACCTCTGTTATGGCGGCATCAGGGAACCTCGTGCCGGGAGATTTGGCCTTCTTGCCCTCTTTCCCGACCTTTGTCTCCAAAGTGATGGAAAATGCGATGGCGAATTGGGCTACTGTGGTCAGAATAGCGTGAGTGTTGAGGGGTTTGGCACGATAGGTATAGTGTGGTTCAGACATATAACTGTTTTGAGGATTAGCCTTCAAGATACAGACTAAAACGGCACCAATTCATTCGTTTATGTAGCTCTTATTCCTATCTTAAATGTATTATTTTCCCTTTTTATCTTTTTCTTATTTTCAACGCCTTTCTGTTTTCCACATCATAGCGAAGAACCTCTGTGTGAGAGCATGGCGTCAACGGAACAGGCCATGTCCAGTGTGCGCTTTGGCTCCGTCCTGCTGGTGAAGGTCCGCCGGCACCTGGCTCTCTGGGACCAGTATGTGGACTTCATTTGTGACATCGACGCCAGTGACCTCGACGACCTCCTGACCCAAGCGATGGAGGAGTTCGGATGGCCCGAAGATGTTGCTCAAGTAAAAACACGTTCTTACTTGATGTAGTTTAAAACCTATATAAACATTGGCTTATTGTTATGGGATTTCTGGTGTAGAAATTCTATGTGTGTTGGATAGGAATTCCTTTTACAATATATTCGTTTTGGGTCGCAGGTGTCGGGAGAGAAATATATGACAAACACTTCCCTTGACTGCCCTTTCGTCTTCAATCAGTCGAGACTCCTCCGCCAAGAGGTAAAGCAAACGAGACTTGTGACTCCGTCAAAAGATCATGCTCATGTCAAATTTTATTTTAATTAATACTTACAAGGATCTAGCCTGCCCAGTGTTCACTGCGGGATTCTGTTTTATATATAGAATAGAGTTATATTTATCCTAGTTACAACGAATGGAGTGTACCCGCCAGGTGGACGCCCTCGTGACGCGGTACATCCAGGACGAGGCAGCAAGGGCGCGTTTGCAGAGTTGTGTGAAGGACGCTGTCAACTCCACCGCCTGGCTGCAGCTCAGAGGGTGAGAAAGGGCGGGCAGTTTACAGGCCACTGTTTAACGTTTCTGTTGTATATGATTAACTGTTTATTGCGAAATGCACACATTTATGCGTTTTTTTAAGAATGTAGAAAGTCACTGTTGTTTACCCAGAGCTGTGTGAACTGAGATACGCGTATGTTCTATGACTGCAGTGTACTCAATACATATACACAAGCAATGTAGTTTCACTTTTACCACATTTGTACACTCCTAGAAAACAAAAACCGTACCCATAGAATCTCAGAAAGCAACATGGGAACAATACATTTATAACATAATAAACAGAGTAACATTTGTTAACTTACTGCACCAGGCTAATAAAGGCAGCAGGCGACGTCATGGCTCTGGGCCCCATCGGCAACCTGACGACGGCGCTCACCACGGCGCTCTCCAAACTCTCGGCCTCGTCGTCGACCCTGAGGGCGCTCAACTCCAGGCTGGCCGTCCGCGTCCCCTTCGCCAGCATCCTCGTCAGGGACTTCGAGGAAGAGCTCAACATGAGTGCTAAGATCGTGGCCATGATTAAGAACGATCTCTTGGTGGACGTTAACCGGGTGAGTCTGTGTTCTGGTCGGGTATTCATCGTTAACATGAAGGGAATAAGCACCACATACATATGTAAGTAAATCTCTCATTTATTTATTAATCTTTTAAAATTCAGGACTGTCCTTTGTTGTCCGTCTGTCATAAAATCACCATTTATGGTCCTTCCATCAGATCTACGGGACAGACTCGCACACCCTGGCAGCTCTTCTCACATCCGTGGATAACCTGAAGAAAGTAATACGGAAAAGAGGCGAAACAGGGACCAGCGGAATAGCCAAGAGAAACACTGATGACATGGAAGAGCTGTTCCAGGCCATTCAAGCCATGGGCGCTGACGTATTCTCGGAGAGAATTCTTCAGAATGTTAATCACACCTATTTGTTGGCTGAGGTACTTGAGACGCACTCTGTTTTAGATGGGAATAGATTTCTTTTGGGGAGAATATGTTTTATTAAATTTGCAATATATATTCACTACCTTAATGACAACTTGTTACCTGAAAGATCAAGAGATGATTACTGGATATCAGCTACAGAGTGGATGTAAGAAACTAGTGTCAGGGCTTTTGAAGACAACTCCAAATGCGGTTTTCCTGATGACACAATCCTTGACAGATTGACAGACTAAGAATTGAGGCGCTCTTGACATCCGACTGGCTGGCTCCAGTGACCACGTATATGACGGATGCCGTGTCAAGCTTATCAGATCTGAGTGAGCTTGGAGCTGTTATGGACATCAGCAAGGTGGGGCGTTTATTTTTCTTACTGCCGAAAAGCTTATTACTTATTTCTCCCTTGAAAGTCCTCTGTAGTTTATAGGTCGGATCGCCATTATTTGTTTTATCTATTCACAGATAATTTCTGGCGAAGTAGACCCCGTCAGTTTCCTAACAGGGTCGGTACAGCTGTTGCAGATGAAGATGTGGGAAAATCTCGGAAACAGGTGAAGCCCGATTATTTTCATACTGCAGTTCCTGTCATACTTAAGGTGTATATATAAGCATATAGGGTATGCATATAAAAAACTATATATGCATATACAGTCGATACAGCACTAGGTTAATACGCAAAGGTTTAGATTAAGCATTATTTTTCTTTTACGCCAAACTAGCTTCCTGGGCATCCTGAGGCAGGGCGCGGATATCATAGCGGGGTCGAAACTGGAGGACGACCTCATGCAAGTGGTCAAGGGCATTACGGGCCTGCAAGCTGCTAGCAACCTCGGCACTATGGACTTCACTAGTAGGCGTTGTTCCATGAACTCTGTTTTTTGCTTGTCTTATCATGGAAGCACATGATGCGTTTGAGACATTTAAGTGCATAACATTGCCATGGTCAAGTCACACAATAACATCATGAAGCCAGATTACACAATGCCTTCATGGAGTGTACATCGAGTATTGCAGTATTTACAGTATTTACAACATGCGTCACATCATGAATTCCAGTCTGATATCCTACATTAGCACCATCTACCATATACTTAATCAGACTTATTGAAATGTAAAAAAAATAACGTTTTATAAGACACTGCTTTAACAAATTTCCCCCAGTCCCCACCACGGCCTTGATCACCAACTGGACGGCCATGGCGAAGTACCTGACGGAGGAACTGGATGTAGAGGAGCTTGTGGTTGAGGCTCTCAGTCGCTCGGAACTGAATCTAATGGCGGTGAGTCACGACTGCTGCGGCGAGTGCTGTGGTAGTGCTGTGGTGTAGTGAGTTGTGATGACCTGTGGTGAGTGAGTTGAAGATTAAAAATGGAGAGAGAGAGAGGGAGAGAGAGAGAGAGAGAGAGAGAGAGAGAGAGAGAGAGAGAGAGAGAGAATGAAAAAAATGAGAGAATGAGAGAGAGTGAGGGAGTGATAGTGTGGGTGAGTGGGTGGGTGGGTGCTTACGTGGGTGGGTAAGTGAGTGAGTGAGTGAATGAGTAAGTGAGTGAGTGAGTGAGAGAGAGAGAGAGAGAGAGAGAGAGAGAGAGAGAGAGAGAGAGAGAGAGAGTGAGTGAGTGAGTGAGTGAGTGAGTGAGTGAGTGAGTGAGTGAGTGAGTGAGTGAGTGAGTGAGTGAGTGAGTGAGTGAGTGAGTGAGTGAGTGAGTGAGTGAGTGAGTGAGAGAGAGAGAGAGAGAGAGAGAGAGAGAGAGAGATACAAATAGATCGGAACCCTCCAAAAACACAATACCACACACAGGTCCTTTCCCTGGAGGACGTGACCCTAGAAGAGGTCATCTGCGAGGCCAGCCAGGTCATCCGCGTGGTGACCCTGGCCGCGGACAGCCCCGTGACCCCGGCCAACCTAAGTGCCTCCCTCTGCCACGCCAGCGACGCCGAGGCCCTGGCGGCGACGTTCCTGCAGCACCTCGACCTCGGGCCTCTCATCCAAACGGTGGGTTGGAGTCGCCCTCGGCACGGCGTCGCCCTCGGCACGGCGTCGCCTCGGTCGCAGATCTTCTTGAGAGAATGATGTAGAGCTCGGTCGGATCTGGTGATTTGATTTTTTTAGAGCCTTTAGATGGTGATGATGATTATTGTTAGGTTATGAAGATGATGGGCTTTAGGTTTTAGAGACGAATCAAGTTAATGGTTAGTGATAATGGTAGATGTTAGAGTTGCTTCTTAAACTTAAACTCGGTTTTAGAAATATGTAAAGGGATAGTTCATTTTTTTTATATCTATATATTTCGTCTTCTTTTTTCTTCTATTACGTCTTTTTCTTCCTCATTAACTTTTTCTTCTTCTTTTCTATTTCTTCTTTCTCTTCTCCTTTATCTTTTTCTTCTCCTCCTCCTTTCTTTTCATATCTACCTTTCTTTCATCTGCTGCCCATCTGCCCCCAACAGCTGACGAAGTTCGGCATCAACGCCACCCTTGCCTCCCGGGGAACGAGCCTCGACCAGCTCGTCAAGGACATGGCGGCGCTGAGCACGATGTCCAAGAGTCTGCCCAACATGGCCTCCACCTTCAGCGCCCTCCACGGTATCATGAAGACCCTCAGGCAGGACGCGGCGGAGCTGAATCAGCAGGAAAGCCATGCTGCTCTCCTCGGCAACAGCACGACGGGATCGGTGCTGGGTGATCTGTCATGTAGGTCGATGCTGTGTTGTTCAGCGTAAAAGTTGCTCGGGGAACCTCGTCTGGGTGAAGGAAAAGAGTGATTTTTTCTCAGTTATGGTCTTTAATCGTTCTAGATTCGTAGTTATCAGATTCGATTTAATTATGCATCCTAATTATCCTAATCATGTTCCATGATGATTTTAATCATGACGATTACCGAAATCATGCATCACTATAATCAGAACCACACAAACCAACCACCACCATCACTACGCTCACCACAGCCACACAACCCAGCCCCCACCATCACCACCGCATTCACCCCTACCACCATAACCACCACACACGCCACAGCCAGACATTCACCACAACTCACCCACTTCAGCCCCGAAATTCCTGGAGCGAGCCGGCGAGGTGCTGTGCGGGCGGCCTCTGCGCCTCGTGCCCGATACCCTGGGCGTGCTCTTCGCCGACGAGAAGAAGAAACCGCGGCGGCCAAGCAGTGAGTAGATGGCGGGTGTTTTTTTTTGCGTTTTGTTTCTTAAATTAAAATTGGGTTTGGATGTTTTACTTTTTTCCTTTTTATTTGTATTGTTTTTTTTTTGTATTTTTTTTTATAGTTATGTTTTCTTAATTTCAGTATTTGTATTTTTTCTATATTTCAGTGTTTATAATTTCGTTATTTGAATATTTGTATTTTCTGCATTTCGATCTTTGCATTATCGTTTCATCTTTTAAATTGTTTATCATTTATCTTTTACTGTTTATTATTAAACTATGTGTATCTATTATTTGCCTGTTTAAACGGTTTATTTATTCTTTATGCCTATAATTATGTTATTTTTCATGCATTTGTTCATGTCAAAAACAGGAAATGGGCGTCAGGAGCAGAGTTTATTGTGATGAGTTTAGCAAACGGTAAAAATGGGAATAAATATTAAAATGATAGAAATGCATTTGACGCGTTTCTATTACATTTTCATCATTAAATACCTGATGGAGGAATTAATCGAAACGCGTGAAATACTGTTCCTCACCAACCTCCTTCCACCTTCACCCCTTCTTTCCCCTTTTCCCCCCCACCACTCCTCCTTCCTCCCCCTCCCCCTACTTCCCCCCTCCTCCTTCCCCCTATTCCCCTTCCTTCTTACTCCCCCCTTCCGCCTACCCCCTCCTCCCCCTATCTCTCCCCCTCATCCTCCTTCCCCCCTCCTCCTTCCTCTCCCCTACCTACCTTCCCCCTCCTCCTTCCCCCTACCTCCCACTCCTCCCTTCCTTCCTTCCCCACCTCCCCCTCCACCTACATGCAAAGCCTATTTCTCACCCCCCCCCCCCGCGTCTAAACCACGGCTCTCCCTCTGCCCCCCCCGCAGACACGAGCGACATCTGCACCAGACTGTACGACGAACTGGAGGCGCTGCCGGGGGGGAAGCTCATCCTGCACTTCGTCAAGCCGCTTCTCATTGGCAAGATTTACTTCACGCCCGATAACGCCATCACGCGCAAGATTATCGAGCAGGTGTGGTTTCGGGATTTTTTTTAATGACATTATGATTATCATTATCATCTCCATTAGTATCACTTTAATGATAAAAATAATAATAGCGATTATTATTATTATTATTATTATTATTATTATTATTATTATTATTATTATTATTATTACTATTATTATCATTGTCACTATTGTTAATGTGAAATTTGTAAACAGAATGAGCCGGAAAGGGATTCGTGTAGTACGAAGTGCATGTTTTGTAAATTAATCATGGTGAATTAGCAAGCATCATAACCGTGGAATACATGTATGTGATGTTTATATATATATATATATATATATATATATATATATATATATATATATATATATATATATATATATACATGCATATATATATATATATATATATATATATATATATATATATATATATATATATATATATATATGTGTGTGTGTGTGTGTGTGTGTGTGTGTGTGTGTGTGTGTGTGTGTGTGTGTGCGTATTTTTCGTATTCATGAAGGTGAAATTTGAAGACGTGAAATGAACGCACAAGTAGTATTTCGATGATTTAAATCCATTACAGAGGCATTTGCAAACACAAGCTTTTCTCCAAATACAAGCGTAAGCAACAGCTTTTAAGCAAATCTACAGAAGCCATTTAATCCTGATCATGACACCGTCTTCATCCAACGCCACCTTTCAGCTTTAAAAACAGCGAAAGCGCTTGCATTTTCAGGCCAACGAGACCTTCGTCAGCGTAGCGAGCCAGAGGGCGGCTCTCAGGCAGCTTCGGGAAGGCACGCGGAACCTTACTGCTCTCAACTTTAAGTCTGAGGACCTCCAGGTATTGTGGTTATTTTATAGGCCTTCTTTTGAGAATCCATCTGTTTTCATCTGCCCTTCTTCTTTTTTATTTTTTCCTATCTTTATGTACACTTGCTTCTTTATCTTCGTTTACTCTTTTTCTTGTAATGCTGTTTTATTTGTTTATCTGTGTTATTTTCCTTATTCTTTTTTTTTTCTTCTTCCCTTACTCTTTCTTTTTTCTTGTCTTCAAGTTTTCCGTTTTCTTTTTTTTATTCTTCAATCTGTTTTAATTTTTTTCTCTCCTGCTTCCTTTCTACTTTAACTTCCCCTTTCCGGGTTATTTTTTTTTTCGTTTTCCCTTTACAAATATTTATTCATGATTTAATAAATGCAGAGAAAGGTTGATTCCTCTATAATGCGAGAGGGATTCGTGTTTAAGGATGACTGTGTAAAGAAAGACGGATATCTTTATAACGAAAGGAGGTTTCTGGACAAGGAAAGAGGGATGTGGAAGGAAAGAAGGGCGCCTGTATAAGGGAAGAGGGATGGTTGTGTTAATGAGGGATGGGATATCTGAATAAGGAAAGGAGGATACCTGTATAAACAACGAGAAATCCCTGTGCAAGGGAAGAGTCTGTATAAAGAAAAGGGAATAGCTGTATAAAGAAGTAGGGGTATTTGTATAAGGGAAGAGGAATAAGTGAGTAAAGAAAGAAGGATGTCTATAGAAAGAAAAGAGGGATTTCTGCCTGAGGGAAGGATGGTGACTTTATAAAGAAAGAAAGGTGACTGTAGGAACAGAAGGCTTCATGTCTAAGGCACAAGGGATGACTGTATAATCTCTCGACAGAAACTGGAGGAGGCGCTGTCGATGCCCTGGGTGAAGGGGATAATGGCGCAGTTCCTTCCGGAGGCTTTGGCTCTTCAGGCAGACGGCGACCTTGACGAAGTCGCTCCTCGCCTTCAGGACGCCATCAACTTGGTGACGGTCAGTTCTGATTCTTTGGATTTTATCTTTTTCTGATTTTGTGTGTTTGTGTACTTGTCTGTCAGTCGTTTCCCCTATGCTGTTCGAACTCTCTTTTTCTCTCTCTTTCTCTTTCTTCTCTCCCTCTGAAACACGGCCTGTATCATGCAGCTAATCTTTCCCTGCCAGCACTAACCATAGCCTTTCATCTGCCGACAGGAGTTCCCCGATATTCTGGACATCGGGGAGAAGCTGATGTCCTGCATGAATCTGCAAAGGTTCCAGGCCGTTGCCAGCGAAGACGATATGCTCAGGGAAGCTAACTTGGTGGTCGACACGTTCGGGTTCCTTGCGGGTAAGAAAACCGGGTAGCATCGAGTATATTTAGAGTAATACGTTTGATGGCCTATAAAACACACGGGCATGTTAGATGCATCCTCATTTCAACAAGGCATATTCAGGAGAAAGAAAGGCCTCCACCTTCGGATATACGACAGGGGGTATTTTTTTTAGCCATTTATTTATTTATTTATTTATTCATTCATTACATGTTCTACTTGGTGTATAGGCGTTGTGTTCGAAGGCGTAGGAAAGACGGGAGACACTGACGAGACGGTTCCTGCAAAACTCAAGTACGCCATACGAGTTGACTACGAGAAAACTCCGTCGACTTTCAACTTAGGGCCAAGGTAAGCATGCTTGGCCATATCAAAACACACAATTCCACTCTAATCCTCACCGCGCCATCTATAACTAAGCAAGTTCATCTTACTGACAGGTACTGGCGGCCAGGACCTTATTCCAACATGGCGGTGCACATGCGGTACCATCAGGGATTCCTTCTGCTGCAGGAGATGATGGACAGCGCCATCCTCAGACTGCAGTACTGGACCAACAATCCTCAGGACGCAGAGTCGGTGCCAAGGGCGAAGAGGCAGGCAACAGCGACGAGTGTGAGCGACGAAGAGAGAGACATGTTGCTGAATCTTCCCGTGTACACCAAGCAACAGCCGTACCCTTGCTACGAAAAGGATGAGTTAGTGTTGTTGAGTTTAGTCTAAATAGAAGAAAGGTATGAATGAGAACGAATAATTGCACGGTACAAGAGGATTATCTGGCGTTTTGATTAAATGTTCATCTGGAATACAGTTATGATTAAAGCGCGTCTAATACATCTCTTGCACTGTGAAGTTATTCATTTTCATTCGTGTCTTTGTCTATATCTTGTTTCTAAGCACCTTGACTTTCGTTCAGATGATCTTCATGAAAATGCTGAAAGTAGGAAGTTTAGAATCAAACATGAAATGTACGCGTCCTCTTGGTTTCCACCTGCCAGGTTCCTCGTGATGATGAACGAATCCCCTGTGATGAGTCTGGTCTTTTCCTTCGTGGTCTTTACCGTCTACGTCGTGTTCCTGATTCGACACCTCATCCAGGAACGGCAGTCCAGGAACAAACAGGTAGATTCGTGGTTTCAATAGTACTCTCAGTATTGACACTCTAAACTCACATATTCCTTTCTGCGGTACCTTTTCTTTAATCCCCAACCCTTCGCCTCATGGACTTTACAGTAAGGTTCATCTGCGTTTGTTCCACGAATTACTGGAGTTCGAAACATGGTCAAGAAAGGTTATATGTTTAGATGGCAAACATATAAATACCAGATGAATGAGAGTGACTTGCCTAACCTTTCCCTACTTCGAAGAGAATACTGTACATTTAGAGATTCGTTGTTTTCAGAAATATGGGCCCTTTTCCTCTTTGAGATACGGATATTGTACTGATAGATAGATATAAATCAAAGGCCATACAAATACATACACACGCAGGCACGCGCGCACACATGCACACACACACACACACACACACACACACACACACACACACACACACACACACACACACACACACACACACACACACACACACACACACACACACACACACACACACACACACACACACGCCATGCTAATCCTATGACACGCCCCCCCCCCCACCAAAAAAAGAGATTAAAAGAAAAGTAAATAAGTGAATAAATAGATAGATAGATGGATAGATAGATATATAGATGAATAGATATATACATAGATGAATAAATGAATAGATAAATGAATTAATAAATTAATAGATACATAAATCAATAAAATAAAATGAAGGAAAATAAAATGAAATTATTGTAATAACACCATACTTTATAAATAAATAATAAATGCATGAATGAATAAATAAATTAATTAATAGATAATAACATTATGATAATAACACCCATAATTCCCCTCGACCTGGAGGCATAGACAGACAAATTAAATAAATAGCTAGACATATCCAAAAAAAAAAAACACACACACACAAACAAACCCACAAGACAAATAAATAAACCTAAAATAGAATAGCATAGCATAATACCAACAACTGCCCCCCCTCGACCCCCTAGGTGCAGGAGGTGATGGGGCTGCGCGCGTGGGTTGACCTGCTCGCCTGGCTGTTCTTCTCGGTGCTGCTGCTGCTGGTTCTGCTGCTGGTCCTGGCGCTGCTGATCAAGCTGGGCAACCTCCAGCCCAAAGCGGAGTTCGGCGTCCTGCTTGCCTTCCTGCTGAGCTACGGTGTCAGCATCGTGTCCTTCTGGTGAGATGTGCTTTTGGGGATACGTTCGGAGCGACTGGAATGGGGGCCACGTTCTGAGCGACTGGAATGGGGGCCACGTTCTGAGCGACTGGATTGGGGGCCACGTTCTGAGCGACTGGAATGGGGGCCTCGTTCTGAGCGACTGGAATGGGGGCCACGTTCTGAGCGACTGGAATGGGGGCCACGGGATAAGGGATTGGAATGGGGGCCACTTGCGTGTGTGTGTGTGTGTGTGTGTGTGTGTGTGTGTGTGTGTGTGTGTGTGTGTGTGTGTGTGTGTGTGTGTGTGTGTGTGTGTGTGTGTGTGCGTGCGTGCGTGCGTGTGTTTTATTGTGTGTGTGTGTGTGAATACAGATAAATAGGTAGACAGACAGACAGACAAATATCTAGATATAGGGATAGACATTACATACAATCATACAAATGTGTATATCGATGGCATAAATAAAGGCTCTGTCAACCACATGCTCACATGAACTAACGACACGCCCCTACCCGTCTCAGTTACCTGGTGTCCTGCGTCGTCCCCGGAGCTATCCTGGGCGTGTTCGTGGGCGTGATGGCTCTGCTGGTGTTCAACGTCCCCTTCATAAGCATCTCCGTCGTGCACGCCCACACGCCCTTGTACACCATGCTCATTTCGGTGGGTGACGGGTGGTGGGGGCCAAGGGGCAGGGGGGAGGGGGTGAAGGCGGGGTGGTGGAGGAGATGGGAGGGGAAGGGGTAGGTGGGAGGGGGTGGAGGAGAGGAAGGAGAAGGGGAGGGGAGGTGGTAGCTGGTGGTGGCCAGAGAATGAATAGGAGGAATAGAAGAAAGGGGAAAATATAGGGAAGCATAATAAGGGAAGAGGAAAGAAGGAACTGAAGAACACAGAGAAAGGAAGGGAAGATTAAAAGATTAAGCTGAGTGGTAGAAGAGAGGAAAGGAAGGGAGAGTATGGGAGGGAGAGGAAAGGACCGAAAAAAGGGTGGATAAACAACACAAAGAAAGTAACATTACTAAAGTTGTTGTTATATTCCAAATCATTAAAGCAACGGCCATTAACTGTATCACTATGCACAAAAAAACTCATCAAACTCATTATACTTATGCTCCTTCTCCTTTCCAGTGTTTGCTGCCCCCATCGGCCTTTGGCTTCGGCTTCCGCGTAATCTGCCAGTACGAATTACTTCAAACCGGAGCGACGTTTGCCAACCTGTGGACGCCGCCACTCAGAGGTGAGCAGACACTGGGATGAGGGATGACTGCATTAATTTGATGAACACTGAATTAATAGGAATAAGTAAGATAAGATTAATACTGAACTAATAAGAAAGCATTATATGAAGTCCGCAGGCATAAAATGAGCTTTGAATTAATGAGAATGTAATGGACTCTGCATTTATAAGATGAACAGTGAACAAATAAGACATATAGTCTAAAAACCTATAAAAGAAGAAAGAACTAATAAGTACTAGTAAGATGGAATCTGAATTAATAAAAAGGACTCTTGAGTTGATGAGAATAAATAAGAAGGACTGTAGGTTAAGATAAACCTTGTGATGCAATTTGACATCATCAGTTAATCTTGATATGTGAAGTCAGCAATTAATATTATGTGTTTTGAAGGTAGAGATTAATAAGATGAAGTTTACGACACAAACTATTAAAGTGAACTTTGAACTTTGACACCAAACTGTAAATTAAGAGATGAAATTCAACTCCAAGAAGGCGAATTTTGACACCAAAGATTAATAAGATGTGACATCGTAGGTCAGGCCAACAATTTTCTCCTTGTAGACTAACTAATAAAACATTTTTTTAAAATCTCAGACACAGATATGACTCTGGGACTGGCCATTGTGATGCTGCTGGCGGACACTCTCATCTTCTTCGTGTTGGCTGTCATCATCTCCATCCTAAAGAACGGTAAGTGTGATGATTATAAGATGTGAAGTGTTCTGAAAAATGGAGAAGGGAAAATTGTAAGTTCATATTTATTTATGTATAAAATGTTGTGAGAAATGTAGTAAGGAAGCATATTTTTTTGTTTTTATGTGTGAAAATGTAAAAGGGAAAATTATAGGTGATTTATTATTTATGTGCTGTGAGAAACAGTGAATAGTATAAAAGTTTGTAGTTTGTGTGATGTGAAATGTACTGGAATATGTAGAAGGGAAAATTATGTTTTTGATTAATAATAGGCTATAAGAAATGAAAAAAATAACCATTTAAATATTTGGAGTTTGTGTTATGTGAAATCAAGCAAGCTTATAAATATTCTCAATTTGCATCGTATGGTTTGAAATGTAGTGAAAACCGTTTTTTTTTTTTTTTTTTTTTTTTTACGAAACCAAATGTAAAATGGAAACGTATAAGCATTTAAGATCTGCATAATGTACTGAACAACCTAGTATGGAAGCCTTTACTGTATTTATATATTTGATTGGTGATTTCATTATTATGGTGAGGTAACTGGTACCGAACAAATTTTTACTTGTTCGTTGTCTGTCGTATTCTTATTGAAATCGAAGATAGACATCGCCAATGGATAAAAATGAGAAATTAGGTACACGTATCACTTTCAATAGTTCATGACAGTGATATTGCAAATTAAAAGGTGGGAAAACAGCGTTGAAATAATGCGAGGAGCACTTGATTATCATCATCATCATCTTCATCATAATCATCATTATTATTATTACTATCATTGTCATTATTATTGTAATTGATATTAATATTAATATAATTGTTATTATTATTATTATTATTATCATTATTATTATTATTATTATTATTATTATTATTATTATTATCATTATTGTTATTGTTGTTGATGTTATTATTATTATTATTATTATTATTATTATTGTTACTGCTAGTGTTATTATTATCATCAACATGATCATCATTATCATTATCACTATTTATTATTATCATTATTATTATAATTAATATTATTATTATTATTATTATTATTATTATTATCATTATTATTATCATTATTGTCATTGTTGTTGGTTTGTTGTTGTTATTATCATTATTATCATCATCACTGTCATTATTATTATTATCATTATCCTTATCATTATCATCATCATTATCATTGTTAGTATTATCATTATTATTATCATCATCATCATCATCATCATTATTATTGTTATTATTGTTATTATTATTATTATTATTATTATTATTATTATTATTATTAATTTATCATAATCATTATTATTGTGCTTATTTTCGTTATCATTACAATTACCATCCGTATCATCATGGGAGTTATACATACACATCTTTATTCATAAATGTGCCAAGAACCGCGTATTGAACCCTCTCGTACAAGCTATCAAGCAAGAGAGCAAGAAAGCAGATAAGCACTCCACTATTCATCCCCGAGTTTGGCACTTGTTGCAGGCACTCTCCGGTCCCTGGCGACGGGGGGGCGTCCGCCGCTGCTCCACCAAGCCTCCTTCTCGGACAAGGCCTCCCTCAAACGCTCCAACGATTTCACTTTCAACATCTTCCATGGTAGATCATGGCGGGAAAAGCATCGTGGTTGCTGTGTTTTTTTTTATTGGAATTAATCTTTAGCTTGCGAGGTTGTGGGACGTCTAATACGGTCGCCGCATGTCGTGAATGTTTGGATGTGATTCGTGCATGAGTCTGTAACTTTAACGTTTGTTACAGAACGGACGTGACTGCAAGTATACTAACATCTGTACTACTAAAATAAAAGCATAGCTGCATTCTCTGTACAGAAAAAAGCTTTTCTAACCCAACTAACTATCTCTGCTTCCCTGCTAGCCTCCTGCTGCCGCTGCTCGCAAAGCAAGGTCGCACCGGCTGATACTGAACCGGTCTTTAAGAAAAGTAAGATATAGTGTTTAGAAATTGTATAATACAGTGCTCTTCTATTTTTTGCGTGTGGTACCTACATCAGATTATGGCTCTTACTAAATCTCGTCCACTTTAAGTTGGACTGCCTGACCAGGATGTATAGCATTGATATAATACATTAGTGTTTTTTTGTTCTACCCTTGACATAATATGTCGTAATTAGTATTTTTTAACGCCAGTGACGAATATGCATATACAGGGCACATGTGTTTTTAAATTTCCTATCCACCCTTGTTTGCACATCAGTTTTCCTATCAGCAAATAGCGGTGGAACGAACCTTGGCAAACGAAAGCAAAAGTAAGGCCGTGTCACCTTCCTTGTCCCTCCTGCAGAGGACACAGTCCACCCCTTGGACGTCGACCCCGGCCTCAAGCAGAGCTTCAAGAAGGGCCTCAGCATCGTGGGTCTCCGAAGGATCTACGAGAACCGCGGCGCCTCCAAGGTGGCCGTCGACAACCTCAACCTCGAGCTGTACGAGGGCCAGATCATGGCACTCCTCGGCCACAACGGCGCTGGAAAAACAACAGTCATGTGAGTTTCATGGGGTATAGGGCTATGGCTGAACTGATGACGAACAGCTTGGACGCTTTCGTTTTTGTTCTCTGCATGTTTTTCTTGTACTCTGATAGTGAATCATGATTTTCTAGAAATGCCAAAATAAGAAGTAGCATCTTCTATGTTTCTTTGATCCCGGACGCATGCAAAACGCCACCGCTTTTCTTTGGCAGCTCGATGATCACTCGGGAGCTGCGCCAGACCGCGGGCAACATCTCAGTGTACGGCCACGATATCCGCACCTCCTGGGACAAGGCCAGGAAGCTGATGGGAATGTGCCCCCAGAAGGCCGTCCTGTTCCCGCTCATGACGGTGCGGGAGACGCTCGCCTATTACACCCGGTTGAAGGGCACCGCAGCCGACCAGACCGACGCGGAAGTCAACTCGTGAGTAATTCGGAATTCCAGAACACAAGACGAAATGTGCGAAAGAGTGTTTGTTTATTAAGCGTGTGTGTAAGACATAACTGGATAGAAACTTTAAGGGAAATAGTACGGCGTTACGTTTCGTGTGACAAAGACACATCAGCCCGCATCCTCTTCTTCTAATGAGGA
>NC_051426.1:21464531-21497031 GCF_015228065.2 Penaeus monodon
GTTTTCCCAGCTACTGATTAGCCAGAGTCGGATAACGTCATTCATTAACGGCCGAGGTTCGCCAAATTTGATTTGCAAACACGAGAATTTTAATCTGTCGCTTTAGCCTATATGTTTGGGTACCTTAATTGTCTCTCTCAATATAAATTAGTGTATTTATATTACTCTCCTTTTTTACTCAGCATAACACGCCTCCGATTCTGCAGAGTTTACAAGGGCTTGGCTAGATTCTGAGTTTATGTTAGCCATACAAATGTTATTCTTTTGCTTTCAAAAATATTACTAACGTCTGTCATAATGATCATAAATCAACGATGAAGAGGCAATTTTTTAGTAGTCTTCCGGCCGTGCACAGAATGATGTTATTTTGGTCAGCATTTTGGATGGAAGATCTGTGTTTTTATATACCATGTGTAATTAAGACCGAGATCGTAATGTAACGAAAGTGGCATTGCAGAAGAGGAGGACCTGCGTGACCTGTTCAACTTCCGGCCTCTGGCTCCTCGCACCGGCGTCAGGCTGTCCTTCCAGCGGTTGCTGGCCCTTCTGTTCAAGCGCCTCCTCCACCACGGCCGGGACCTGGTCTTCTACATCCAGGTAGGCTCTCAAA
Source organism: Penaeus monodon (assembly GCF_015228065.2). NCBI lineage: Eukaryota > Metazoa > Arthropoda > Malacostraca > Decapoda > Penaeidae > Penaeus > Penaeus monodon. Next base: position 21,465,142 of record NC_051426.1, read on the forward strand.
GGGAAAGCACTATTGCGTCAATAGCAGAAACTTGGTATATACAAGCTACAGCTGTGCTATGAAGTGTAATGGGACGCAAACCATGTTCTTTTTCTTAAGACTATTATAAAAATAAGAGACTGGATATATATTCTCGTCCTTGATCACGCCTCCAGATGTTTGTGTTGCCGTTAGTGTTCATCTGCCTGGCCATGTTGGGGTCCTGGTGCCGACCCGCCTTCGAGACCACTGCGCCCCTGGAAATGAGTCCACACATATACTCTGCGCCGTCCACCTCCTTCGTCAGGTTTGTTGCCTGGCGATAATCTCTCTTGAACTCAACAAGTCTTTTCCATAACAGTTATATCATTATTATAAGAATGCTAAAATACCGCGTCTCCTCAGGCAACTGGACCGAACCTTTGAACCCTTGGCAGAGGAGTTCCTTCGGCTGACCCTGGGCACCAGCGATGGCACGGGGCAGTGGTCCACATGCCCTTCAAGCGTGGCCAACACCAACCCTGGTTTACCGCACTGTAATATGTCAGGCGATGTAAGTAGATTATGCTCGTGTGCTTGAATTTACAGTAGAAGCAGGGAACGGTACAACCAAAGCGTATATATACGTGTGTGTGTGTGTGTGTGTGTGTGTGTGTGTGTGTGTGTGTGTGTGTGTGTGTGTGTGTGTGTGTGTGTGTGTGTGTGTGTGTGTGTGTGTGTGTGTGTGTGCGTGCGCGCACGCGTGTGCGCCAATTTACTGATTTGCATTGTTAATGAATGAGGTAACATCTATCTACAGCAACATGCTACAGATGACTATCATCTCAAGATTTTATGTTGTGCTGGGGCATAGAATAAAATCGCGGTGCTATCAGACTGCTACGGAAATTTACAATAGAAAACAAACGAGTGGTTTAGACCACTATAAAGAAGTAATAGAATTACAATACACTCATAGCAATGATCTTATCCTTGTCTACATCACACTATGAACCTGTTATTGTACAGAGCTTATTTTCCTCCCACAGACAACGCAGTCCTTGTGCAGATGCAATGATGACGTATGCTCCGTGGACGTCACCAACCAGCCCAGCCTCAACGACTGGATCTTAGGAACACGATGGCAACATGTTCAAAACAGGTGAAGGACCTGTTTGTGTTTTTTTTTTTTACTTGAGAGCGGATTTCAGCAAAATAAGAAAATCAATGTCGACCGGTATTACAAAAAATACGACCTACCTATTGTTAAAAAATACCATATTACTGGGGTTTTAACTTTTTTTTTCATTATTTGAGCTTAGAACATTATAAATCGGTAGGAGTCCACAGTACCTAACCCACCCCAACCTTTCCCCTTCACCCCCTTCAGGTACGGAGGTCTGAGCCTCGGCGTGGAGGACCCCCGCTCCCCCACCAGCAGCCCCGGAGTCACGGTGTGGTACGACAACTCCGGCTACCACGCCCTCCCCGCCTACCTCAACGCCCTCACGAACGCCCGCCTCAGCAGACTTCTCGGGGACCAGTACGAGGTCACCACAGTCAACAACCCGGTCAAGTTCTCCAAATACGGGTTGAACAGCATCTCATTGTGCGTTGCTGCTTTGACGGTTTTCTTTGGTGAATTTTTTGTTCGATGTCATTGCAAGGCGATTTGTCCTAGGAAGTTTAGGGGATATAGATTGTACATCGTAAAAGGAGGAATGCAAGTTATAGGTGGTTTAAAATATTCAAAATTGTTCCTTCGCACGCTCACAGGCAGCAGCACGTAGCGGACCTCGGGATAGGCCTCCTGATTCTGGTGGCGCTGACGGTGGTCTGCTCGAGTACCGCCGGGTACGTGGTGGGCGAGCGAGCCAGGGACGAGCGGCGAGTCCTCTACGTTGCCGGCGTGTCGAGGAACACCTACTGGCTCGCCAACATGATCTGGGACGTCTCGGTGGGTCTTGGTGTCTCGTGTCCTTGTGTTCTTTAAAGGCTAATTACTAGAAACCTATTTGCGGACTTTCGCGCAATACACTGCCTATGGTCTGCCTATGGGTAAGTTACATTGCGGCTATGGCATTACTGTTACCCTTTTTCAAGACATACTCGTCGCAACACTCTTAACCGCGTTAACTTCAGCCCGGGTTCTACGGCTAGACTCAGTATTGGATTATGTAGATATAATAGCAAAAACGTGAGGCCGGGCGACCCCACTTTTGGTTACGTTACAGCCACACTCTTTTGATTGGCATTCAAAACGCCTTTAATAATTTTGTGGACGCTTAAAGGAATGTACTTGTAATGTTACCAAGACGGAAGGCTGAACGGCGAAAAATAACTCAGGGACCAGGGGTAAGTCTGGTTAATGAATCCTTGAGGGTTCATTAGTTATAGTAACGCACTTTTGCCTAATCAAAAGGAAATTACCCGCCCTCTCCTCGCACAGATTCTGCTGCTCAACATCTTCCTCACCGTGGTTGTCCTTGTCATCTTCAACCAGCAACAGTTCGTGACCCACAGCAACCTGGGCGCCTTCTTCCTTCTAGCTCTGTTGTACGGGTGGGTATCCTGGGTGATGTTGATGGTGACATGAATAACAATAATAGAAATGATAATGATAATAATGATGATGATGATAGTCATAATCGTGATAATTCCCGAACATTTATTTAGCAAAGTAGTTGCAAAAGTAAAATTGTCACAAACGTCTGGTCTCGATTGGTCATGTGATGAAATCGTTGATGATTTTCATAAATGATGGGATTTTATAAAACACCGTAACCGTAAAGAGCTGCACTGAGATTGGTTTAAAAAGAACAGAGGAGAAAAGAAAGAGAGAGTGATAAACTATACGTTTCTTTTATGAAAATGCAAATGAATGTCATAGAGCAGCCAAACACTTAAAGACTCAAAAATCTATTCTCTGTTGAAGGTTGAGCATCCTGCCGATCTTCTACCTGACGGAGGGCCTCTTCCGGACGGAAACCGCTGCCGTGTTCTCCTTCTTCTGCGGCACCTTCAGCGTCGGTCTAATCTCTACCCTTCTCCTCATCGTGTGTGAGGTCTACACTTGGGTCAAGGTAGGTCAAAGGCCGCCTGTTTGTCCGCCGGTTATGACCTTACATGTGGAAAGGATTTTTTTGTGGAGATGTAAATATTACCAGGGTTATGGTATCGTCTACACAAAATTGGTAAAACATTTTTTATTAGAATAATTCAAGGTGGAAACTGTGCTTGACTGGTATAAATCACAGTCACAGTAAGAAAAAAAAATAAACGTGAGGTTTTAAGTAGGATTAGACTACAAAAATTTTATCGTCAAACGAGGACTTTTGTCGGACTCGAAACGTCACACTTTAGTATGTCTTTTATTGTGGCTGTATTATGTATTTGTACACACTTACTGAGTTTGTATTTTTTGTTCTGAATGAATGTTTTGGTTCCGCAGTTAGGAAGTTATACTCATAATGACTCTGTGTTATTCGATTTTATATGAATGTTAGTGTTTGATGAGTTTTAGTAACTATATTCATGTTTTTTTTGTCTAATTCTTTCAGCACTGTTTATTTTCAACCAAATAGGAACACAGGAGGTATTTTTTTTTTATTTAAGTTTCTTCTTTGTTTCAATATCATGTTACTTATCCCGCCCCTTCCCCCCAGGAGCTCAAGTATGACATAGGATCCAGTTTTCTTGTGAGTAACTTCGACCTCCGTGTCCGCCCCTCCGCCTGCGTCCTTGAGTATCCAATCCCTTCTATCTCAGCTTGCTATAGAGGGTCTATTGGTTTCCCAGAGGCTACTAGAAAAGCTTGCGCCCCTTAATGCAGTTTGATCGAAATGACTTTACTTTGTGCTTACTAACCCTGCTCATGACTATCTTTCGAACGTCATACACACACACGCACACACACACACACACACACACACACACACACACACACACACACACACACACACACACACACACACACACACACACACACACACACACACACATATATATATATATATATATATATATATATATATATATATATATATATATATATATGTATGTATGTATGTATGTATGTATATATAATTTATACATGAAATGGCATCTTTTTACTAGTTTTATTTCTAGTTATCTCGTATATATCTGTTATTGATTTTAACCACAAGCCAAAAAGAATGCTTATACTAATACTAATTATAATGCTGATACTAATAATAATACCAATATTACTACTACTAAAGATGATGATGATTTTGATCGTCATGATAGTGACAATAATGGTGACAAGAATGACATTAAAATGGTAATGTTAATGATAGCAATAATGATGATAGTGATGATGACATAGTGAGGAAAACGGCTATATTTATAACAACGAAAACATTTTTGATAATGATTATGATAATGATGGTAGTGATGGTGATGACAGTAATAATAATAATGACAACAATGATAATGGTAATTATAATGAGAACTTTAATGATGAGAATAACAATGATTATAGTGATAACAACGATAATGATATCGTAACGATGATAATGATTAATGATAATGAAGATAATAGTAATACGAGTAATAATATTGATAATGATAATAATGAAAAAGAATGATAATGATAATGGTGATAATGTTAATAATGATAATTATTATTATTATTATTATCATTATTTTTTATTATTATTATCGTTAGTAGTAGTAGTATCATTATCAATATCATTGTAATAATGACAATCATGATGATGATTATAGTACTGATAATGATTATGATAATAATAATGATAGTAGTAATTACAATGATAATGTTAACATCAACAAAGATAACTTTAAAAATGATAGTAATGATGATAATGATAATAATAATAACTATAATAATGATAGTGATAATAATGATAATGATTATAATAATATTAATAACAATAAGAGGAAGAAGCCGGCATAAGTGTTACACAGATAATAATAAGTGATTTCTTTAAAAAATACTTTTAGACAATTTTATATTCATCGATGATTTTGATAACCCCATGTAGGACCTCCCCCCCTCCCCCCAAAGAACAAATTTATATGGAAGTATTTCGCATGGTTAAGTGACATTCTTAATACCGTCTTGTTATTGCTATCATCGGGACGTCCTCGCGTGCATCCTGATAACAACATGGAGGACCTCCTTATCTCTCTCTCTCTCCCTCTCTCGGCACCACAATCATCACCCTCGCCATCATCAGAAACACGTCACCATCACGTTCCTTCGCCATCAACTAAACCACGTCACCATCACGTTCCTTCGCCATCAACTAAACCACGTCACCATCACGTTCCTTCGCCATCAACTAAACCACGTCACCATCACGTTCCTTCGCCATCATCAGAAACACGTCAACATCACGTTCCTTCGCCATCATCAGAAACACGTCACCATCAACTAAACCATGTCACCATCACGTCCCTTCGCCATCATCAGAAACACGTCACCATCAACTAAACCACGTCACCATCACGTTCCTTCGTCATCAACTAAACCACGTCACCATCACGTTCTGTCGCCATCAACTAAACCACGTCACCATCACGTTCCATCGCCATCAACTAAACCACGTCACCATCACGTTCCTTCGCCATCATCAGAACCACGTCACCATCACGTTCCTTCGCCATCATCAGAACCACGTCACCATCACGTTCCTTCGCTATCAACTAAACCACGTCACTATCACGTTCCATCGCCATCAACTAAACCACGTCACCATCACGTTCCGTCGCCATCATCAGAACCACGTCACCATCACGTTCTTTTACCATCAACTAAACCACGTCACCATCACGTTCATTCATGGCAACGGCTCTCTCGACTGTCCTCTCACCCGACTGACGTTCAACAGGTCCTGGACGAGATGGAGAACGTGATCAAGTACCTGTTCTTGATTTTCCCGCCGTTCACCTTCGCTTGCGGGATCAAGAGCCTCTCTGTGTCCTACACCAAGGTACGTTCTTGGTTTTGATCTATCCTTTTTTTTTTTTGTTGTTGCAGTTGTCTTACGTGTTGTTTGTTGTTGTGTTGTTTGTTGTTGTTGTGTTTTTGGTTGTTTGTTGGTTAGTTTGTGGTGTGGTTGTTTTTGTTTGTTTTGGTGTTTTGGTTGTGTTGTTGTGTTGAGTCTTGTTTTGGTCTGTTTTGGATTTCGTTGTGTTTAGTGTTTTGTTTTTTTAGGTTTGTGTGTGTTTTGTGTTTGGGTATCGTTTGTTTGTCTGGTTCTTGCCATTGAGCAGTATGTTGTTGTGATTTGGTACTGGTTGGTTGTGGTTTTGTTGGTACTGTTGTTGCCTTGGGTGTGGTGTTTGGTTGGTTTGTTTGTGCGTATGTGTGTTGTGTGTGTTGTGTGGTGATGGTGTTTGTGTATGTGTATCGTGTATGTGGTGTGTGTTTTGTGCGTGGTGTAGTGGTGTGTTCCGTGTTGTGTGTGTTGTGTTGTTATTGCTGGGGGTTTGTGTGTGTGTCGTGTGGTGTCGTGTGGTGTGTTGCTGTGTGGTGTGTGTCTGTTGTGTGGTGTATGCTTGGGTAGGGCGTGTGTGTGGTGTTGGTGTTGTGTGGTTTTGTATTGTGCCTTGTTTGTGTGTGTGTGTGTTGTGTGCTGTATGTGTGGTGGTGTGTGTGTGTTGTGTTGTAGGTGTGTGTGTGTGTGTTGTGCTGTCTGTTCTGTGGTCTTGGTGTCTAGTTCTTCTGTGTGGTGTGAGTCGTTGGTTGTGATTGTCGTGCGTGTCTTGTTGTGGTGTGTGTGTTGTTCGTGTTGTGGGGTTTGTGTCGTTGTGTGTGTGTGTGTGTGTGTGTGTGTGTGTGTGTGTGTGTGGTGTGTGTGTGTGGTGTGTGGTGTGTGTGTGTGTGTGTGTGTGTGTGTGTGTGTGTGTGTGGTGTGTGTGTGTGTGTGTGTGTGTGTGGTGTGTGGTGTGTGGGGTGTATGTATATGTGTGTGTGTGTGTGTGTGTTGTGGTGTGTGTGTATGTGTGTGTGTGTGTGTGGTGTGTGTGTGTGTGTGTGTGGGGTGGGGTGTGTGTGTGTGTATGTGTGTGTGTGTGTGTGTGTGTGTGTGTGTATGTGTGTGTGTGTGTGTATGTGTGTGTGTATGTGTGTGTGTGTGTGTGTGTGTGTGTATATGTGTGTGTGTGTATGTGTGTGTGTGTGTGTGTGTGTGTGTATGTGTGTATGAGTGTGTGTGTATGTGTATGTGTGTGTGTGTGGTTTGTGTGTGGTGTGTGTGTGTGTGTGTGTGTGTGTGGTGTGTGTGTGTGTGTGTGGTGTGAGAGAGAGAGAGAGAGAGAGAGGAGAGAGAGAGAGAGAGAGGGAGGGAAGGGAGAGAGAGAGAGACGAGGAAGAGAGAGAGAGAGGAGAGAGAGAGAGAGAGAGAGAGAGAGGAGAGAGACGAGAGAGAGAGAGAGAGAGAGAGAGAGAGAGAGAGCGAGTCCTGTCACTTCTTATTCTCGCCATTTGATATTTTTAGGGATAATGTGAATACAGTTTTTATGGTGTATAAGCAGTTGGAAGGTTCATATATGTGCAATTGAAAACTAATTTTCTCTATTGATAATTGATTCAGAGGGCCGTTAAAAACAAACATCAAATATGGACAATACGAGTTAAAGTCACTTTAAAACAAATACAGGCAATTTATATCTAGACAGTTGAACAAGAGACACCATGGCTATACAAAAGTGATAGTTATATTTTATGCGGCCAATTTATATAGGGGCAGTTGAAAGCAAACATTAACTTTATTCTTCGTTTCAACGACGAAGTAACTTTTACTAACAATAGTGATATATTTCATACGGGCAACTGAAAACAGATATCATCTATCAACAGAAGTGATGATTACAATTTAAATAGGCAATTTATGTGTAGGCAGTTATAAGCAGTTAAACTCATTTTCTGTTGCCTCGATCTCGCCCAGGCTTCCATCATGGCGCGCTTTGGCATCGACATCTACACGTCGCCCTTCTCGTGGGATCCGTCGATGCAGGGCGGGCTGGGCATCCACTATTTAGCCCTGGCCATTTGGGTGGTGGTGGGCGTGGTCTTGCTGCACGGGTGGAACGCCTGCGTGGAGCCGCTGTCACGCCCCGCCCCCTCCGCCCCGAAGGCGACGGCGGGAGCAGAGGAAGACAAGGACGTGGCTGCAGAGAGAATCAAGTAGGTACACGCAGGTTTTTTTCTCTTCCCATTCCATTCTCTTCCGTATTTTTCAATTTTGTTCTATATTATGCCATATTAAACGGATTCTATTAATCTATAAAGAAATTTGCCGACAGAAAACATGTTTGACTTTCACAATTTGAAATGGACAGATCATGAAGTGTTATCTAACCTTGAAAACTTCCTAGCTTTTGAAAATAGCCACTGCAGCGCAATCTCATAAACGCACATGAAACGCACTAATATCACCGGATCTGAGAACAGTGTTTTCATCTTGCAGGATTCAGTGTGGCGGAGCGTCGCTGTACGACACGGTCCTGCGGATGGTGGGTCTGGGCCGCGACTTCGCCTCGCCGCCCACCTCGGCCGTCAGCAGCCTCTACCTGGCTCTGAAGAGGGGCGAGGTAGGGGATCGTCTCCATTTAAACAGAAACAGCCTTTTGTCAGATGCTGTGTTGTTACTAAACTTGTGTATGCGTATTTTGTTGGCGGTGGGTTAAAGGTTTCTACGAATGCATTAATATGCTATTGCATATCGCGTATACACCACCACGCGCTAACAACGCACTCATTTCGATGTTCTAAAGCTCTTCCTTCTCCCGCACCCTCCAGTGCTTCAGCCTCTTGGGTCTCAACGGCGCGGGCAAGACGACCACCTTCCGCTGTCTGACGGGGGACCTGCGACCCTCCCGCGGCCAGATCCTGATCAACGGCATCGTCCTGAACGAGGCCCTGTCCCTGCCTCGCCCCGTGATGAGCTACTGCCCTCAGAACGACCCCCTGGACCCCAACATCACCCCCCGCGAGGCGCTCTTCATTATGGCTCTCGTCAGGGGCTTCCGGGATGATGAGCTCGTGGAGGTAAGCGCCGGCCCCCTCGAGGGCTTGCTAGGAAGGACTGCTTTTCGATCTTGATTTCCTGTCATAATCCGCGGACCTCAGGGTGACATACGAGGCTCTATTTGGTCCCTGCGCTCAGTCGTCCGAATTGCATTGAGCCTTTTGTTCTCCCGCAGAACGTGGATCGCGCCATCAAGCAACTCGGGCTGAGCAATCACGAGCACAACTACATTAGATACTTGTCAGGGGGCACCATGAGGAAGGTTTCCCTCGCCCTGGCACTTATCGGCAACCCCCCTCTAGTGCTGCTGGACGAACCTACCACGTGAGTCAACTAAACGCACTTTCATTAGATACAAAATCCTATAAAGCATGCCTGTACTGAGTTTATATCAGGGAAATCAAGTCTGTAGGCTTCATCAGGGCTAACCACCTCTGTCCATCTCAAAGCTCTGTCTCATAAAGTCGCGTTGAACTCGCGAACACATTATACCTGACCTGAATTGGAATGTGAACTTTACCAAATGGTCATTGGGTTTGCAGGGGGATGGACCCAGCCTCTCGACGAATAGTGTGGCGCGCAGTGCAAAGCGTGACCCAGGATGGGCGCACCGTGCTGCTCACTTCGCACTCCATGGACGAGGTCAACCACCTTTCGCACCGAATGGCCATCATGGTCAATGGGTATCTTGTGTGTATGGGTTCACCGCATTACCTCAAATACAAGTAAGAAATTTGGCCTTTCAGTTTATTTTGTTTAAAGTATGCATTATTAAAACTATCGATTGGTATAGTAACACTGCTTTGTCATTTAATTTCTGATACAAGAGACGGTAAATAGATTTTAATTCATGATGCAACAACTAATGTATACCAGCTTGTAAATGCATCAGTCTCACAATTAGATATAAAGATAGATGAGTATTTGAATATACCTTGACATTTACATGAGGTGCTTCTCCTTTTCTCATCCAGACTCGGTGACAAGTACACGATACGCATCAAAGCCAAAGACATAGAAGACTTGCCCGTCATCGTTGATTATTTAAGAGGACACTTTAATGAAGTTCTGCTCAAGGTATGAACAGCTCTGTTCATGCTGACGCCATTGCCGTTACCCCTGTCACTTGGCTCCGCTGTTTGACCCTGCCTTTTGGCCTTGTTTGTTCACTTATCCTTGCTGCTTATAACGTGATTCTGTCACTTAACCTTGCCACTTCCTCGCACAATTTAACCCTGCCATTTGACTTCATTATTTGGTCTTACCACTTGACCCTGCCGCTTAACCTGCCTACCACTTGGCCCTGCCATCTGGGGTCTAACTTCCATGTCATCTTGAATGATTTCTCAGTCAGTTTTAAATGTCTTTTTAGTTACTATATATTTCCATTTTTATATATTCTGCATTTTCTTTCTGCTAAATTAAATCAAGCTAAGGTCTTCAAATGGCATTAATTAAATCTATAAGGGAAAATTAACAGAAATCGGCAATATCACTTCTAAAACAACTGAAGTTTAATTGTGAAAATAACACACATGACGATAATGGGAGGAAAAATGCTGACGTTTCGCCTAACGCCCTCAGGAGCAGCATCACCTGTCACTGGTGGCGGAGGTGAGTCGCCGGCTGCCGCTCAGACTCATCTTCGACGCCCTCAACTCCGCTAAGTTGGTTGGGGTCACCGAGTACGACGTCTCGCAGACCACACTCAACGAGGTGATTGTCTCGCATGATTTTTTTTTTAATGTTTTCTATTACCTCTAGTTGGGGAAATATTGTATTAGTGATGGTTAGATGCCACAATTTCTGTTTTAAGCATTCTGATTTAACTGATTAATTTTGCGGAATGTGTAATATTATAGGCTCGTTTCCTAAATAATCGTCTCGTCGACAGGTGTTCCGGCTGCTGACGTCTCACCAGGGCGACGGACAGGTCCCTCCGTCCCCGACCGACACGGAAGCAGACCAGACGAGTGTCCCCATGCACCTGTCCAACCTTTCTCCCGCCGGGGTAAACGTTCCTGACAGCACATTCCAATCCCCCAGCCGTTCTCCTTACCTGTCGCCGGAGCCCACCCTCACGCCGGATGGACGCCGGAGCATGTACGACAACGTGGAGGACGGCCGAGTGGAGACCTACGCCACCGTGGGGCGTCTCAGTGCCAAGAAGGCCCCGACCCCTGAAGTGACTGCTTTGGGGAGGGACTCGCCCACCTCGCAGGCCAGCACAGCCGACGAAAGCCCCGAGGAGGAATGGACGCACCTCTAGAGCGTCGAGGTCGCTGTGCTGAGTGAAGCGGGGACCGCACAGCAGCGTGAGCGAGTGCCACATGGTGTGAGGACAGCGATGAGGACGAAGTGCAGAATATAGAATACAAAGTTTTTCTTTAGAAAATCTGGATCATTCATGCGATTTCCCTTAATGTTCATTTTTGGACCGAACTGTGACTAGAATGCCAAATGAATGTGCAGTAACGATTTTCTGTTATTTATAATGGTTGTTCTCCATGTCATATTCATCCATTACGGTCATCACAGTTTTTCGTAAGTGTAAGCCCTTCAGGAACGTAACACCCGACCCACGAACGCACTCATACTTTTAAGGGATCGTACTGAGTAAGGCATTACTTTATTGTTTGTAACACAAGATGTGTTCAGAAGTGTTTTGATTCAGCACATGCTAGATTCACTACAAATAATACCAGACATTGATATTGTTTGTTTGTTAAGATCCCTGACGGGATTCGTGTCAAGACTTTGTTAGTGAATTCTCGAGGCCTTAGATGCACTCGCCGGATGCACAGTACATGTGCTAGCTAGCTAAAGTCACGAGAACCAGAGTCTCTAAGTCTGTGATATTTGTTAGTTGAATATATGTAGCGGAAGTTTAATATTTTGGGTGTATATTTATAAATGTAAATGTAATAAGATTGTTATCAGAATAAATGGTGTTTTATACAGTTGTGACAGGAACATAGACAGAAAAAACACACATGTCATATTATGTAATCTTGTAAGATTCGATTACAGTACAGTACAGTCGCATATTTTTTTACTTCGGAAAGATATATTAGTCACAGCATTTAATATAAATTCAAATAAGAGTCTAACAAACTTATTTTTCTTGCAGACTATCATACTCATGAAAATGGACAAAACAATACCTTTGATAGAAAAGATATATAACAGATTGGAGACTTATATGTCTGCTTCAGTGACTGGAATATTTTCAGTGAAATGCTGAATTTTGTAAATACTCGAATTCATATCAGATATCATAAGCGCCAAATGTGTGTTTTATCATGTAGTACAATATTTTACTTTTTCATATGTGCACTCACACTCACACTCACACTCACACACACACACACACACACACACACACACACACGCACACACACACACACACACACACACACACACACACACACACACACACACACACACACACACACACACACACACATACATACATACATACACACACACACACACACACACACACACACACACACACACACACACACACGCACGCACACACATTCATTCACACACACATACATAAGACGAGTACAACGTGTTTGTGTGTTTATGAGTAATAGTCATTTAACATAAAATGCAGTTCATCATGTTTACATAGTCGTTCATGATTCAGTATCATTTTATGTTTTTAAAGAAAAAAATGAATAAAGATTCTATACATAGCCTGCAGTTTCCAACCTTTCATCTAATACTTACGTCGTTATTTCTCTCTCTCCCTCTCCCTTAACCTCTCTACATATGAGAGACTGTGATTATATAGACCCCTTCCTTCATCTATTTATTTTTTACTCTTATTATTTTTTTGCGAAATTAGACACCATAGAAGCCGATCTGGGTTTAACTATGCTATCCGTATGTAAGGATATGTGTTATATGTGTATGCCAAATGGAGTTAATGGCTGATTTTTTTTTTTTTTTTACGAAGGATAAAAGTTACATGGACAATTATAATTAGTTATTATCATTATTATGGGTAAATAACTGCTGAACGGGAGTCTACGAATAATTCGTTTTTACTGGGTACAGTGAAACGGGGCCTTATCGCTCCTATTGCCTGAGCAAAGATAAGGGCCCGATAATATAGTTCTATTGGCTGAGAAGAGATAGGGGCGTGGCTATTTTGCTTTTATTGGCCGAGAGATGGCAGCAGGTGGATTTTATTGCCACTATTGGTTATCAGAAAATGGAGAACTGAGTATTACGCTTCTGTTGGCTGAAGAGATGAGGGTCAGGGATCCACAATGGTCGAAAGGAGAGGATGATTATTATATGTGAAACAACGGCCATCGCAGAGAACGGCGGAAGAGTTCTTCTAGGAGAGATTTTAAGCATTCCAAAGGCATTTCCTTGGCGTTTTAAGCACTTTTCTGATACTTTACGCTGAAAATATGACCAATAAGTAGATCAGTGCTCTCATGGTTCTGTAGTGTAGTGTATATAAATATATAAAAGTATACCATTACAGTTACAGCCAATATCTAATTTAAGCACATTGCTATGTAATTCATTCCACGCATTTGCAGGATTCCGCCGAAGAGACACAAAACTCGAAAAATACACTGCAGTGTATTATTATGACCAGCGGTGAAGTTTGCAACGTGCATACATTGCCCTTATTAATCGATGTATGAAAAAATAACTTGATCGTTTACCAGGCAGACTTTTAACGACCCACTGTTATTACTGTAGTGAATAGCATCTTTTAATAGTCTGGTATGTACTAGTGAATAACATCTTTAAAAGCTAGATATGTGTAGCATTTTTGGGTCTGGCAAATAGGGCAAACCCGTATAACTGCAAAAGTGGTAACTAAATAAAACTATGTATACTACATACTTTTCCCCGTATTTGACAAAATATTTACAATGAAAAGCAAATATCATAAACATTTTTCTCTTTTTTTATTTTTATTCTTGGTGATCAAATTACAAACCTGAAATAATGCGCCCAATTTTAATGTTGCCATATTGAATAAGATTGATATAATAAATCAAATAGTTGAGATTTTGAAAACATTTAGAATATATGTTTAGTTTCTATTCATTGAAACATACTAATAACTAACATTTAACAAACCAATGAATACTGCTGTTCACGTGTATTTCTAAAAATCTGCATATTGCTTTATGTAGCAAAGTTTAGTTTACATGTTGTTTCACAGCTGTTAATTGTTAATGGTTGTAAGAAATAAACGTACTAGACATCAAAGGTCATCTGGCACTATGGCAAAGTAGGATAGATGATCAAAAATGACACCTAAAAATTAGTGTTGCTTTTAAGGGAAAGTGCTTTGTTCCCTATTACCAGAAGAGGAACAAGTAGTTTCTTACCTAGCCTGTGGAATATTACATAATGGCTTCTCAGCATTTCGGGTAAGCTTATTTGATACAAACCAATCTTTAATTTTACAAATTTTGTTGTTAGCCATTGACAATAGATAATTTAAGTCCAAATGAGTGGCATAAAGAGTACAGTCTTCAGCAAATAAGATGAAGTTGAGAAATTAACCATGTATAACATAAATAACTGGGGGCCTAAGATAGAGCCTTGAGGCACTCCGTAAGAAACTACTAGTAAATCTGAAGATTTACTGTCATTGTAATGGACAAACTGCTTCCTGTATGACAAGTAAGATTTTAGAGGTGAATGGGTAGAGCCTCGTATTCCGCAATTGTTGAGCTTAGAAAGCAAGATGGTCGACCGTATCAAAGGCTTTCGAGAAATTAAGGAAAATACCTAGAGTAAAAGAATTCTCATCCATTGACTGCAGGATCTCGCTTGCTAAGCATGTTAGTGCTTTTTCCGTGGACTTATTTTCCTGGAAGGCAATCTGAGAGTAGGATATCAAGTTGTTACTGTTACAAATACTTTTTAGTCTGTTCTAAATTAACTTTTCCAAAATCTTACTGAGGGCTGGCAAGACAGATATTGGACGAAAATTCCCCAAATCAGGTGGTCTATTCAAATTGAGCACTGGTGTTACTTTGGCAAGTCCATCAAGGAAAATGTCGCTAATGAGACAGGAGTTGAAAAGATGTAATAAAATGGGAGCAATGGCAGTAGCTACACTTTAATTACTTTCATCGAAATATAACCTGGGTCCCCATCTAGACCTTTTATAATGGAAAGAAGTTCTTCATTTGTGGCAGGCGTTAGGATATTTTTGTAAAACTTATTTACACACGGTTGTGTAAATAAGTTTGAGTTTCTATCAGAAGGACTGATTTGCGAGGCCAGGTTAGAACCAGCACTAGCAAAATAATTGTTATATTCATTTACTATATCCAGGTTGTTAGTCAGGTAACAATTGTTTGTATTACTTCGGTTGGCCAGAGATTTACGATGAGGTCGATTTAGTATAGCTTTAATTGTTTGTCATGTTTTGTTATTGTTACCTTGGTTTTATAATAATTTGACTCGGCTGTTCTAACCATTTATATATCTGTTTCTGAGTTTACGGAATTGATCACCGTAAGTAATTGGTTGTTTCGAGAATTTCCTGTGAATTCTGTTTCTTTCCTTGATTGAAGCTTTAATTTCGTTCGTTATATGTTTTTTTTTTTTTTTTTTCTGGGACGTTTGTATAATACTTTTTCTTTTACGGGAAAATGTTTATTTAAGCAGGCTCTGAAAATTGTATTGAAACTGTCCAATATCACAGGGTTTGTACAGCCTGCAATAAAGTCCCATGAAATAACGCAATTTCTCTAACTAGGCTAATTTCTCATCTGTTACTAGCCGAGAGGATATCTTGGAGTTAGATGCAGCTGGTGCTGTAACCGGGCTTTAAAGGATGCTACTAGTGGAAAATGATCGGAAATTTGGGTATAGCTTATAGAGCTGTCACTAACCACGGATTATTGCTCCACAGATGGTCACTGATCGTAGCTGATGTTGTAGCTCGTATGGGCTTGGTGATTAGACTGGAAATTTTTGGCTTGGAAAGCAGCAATTAAGTTTTGTACGTGGCTACAAGAATCAGCTTTTAATAAATCTAAATTGAAATCCCCAGTAATAATACACATTTTTCTTTTTTTACTGATTATATCCAGAATGTTTTCAAAGTGCTCAACATTAGTTTTCGGCCTTCTATACATAATACCAACTAATACAGATTTCGAGCCATGCGTATATTCAACATAAAAGGATTCCAAACATGTTTCTGTAAAAGATATGACGTCACAATAGCAACAAACAATAGCAGTTGCAGGCAATCATAAGATGTTGCTAGTAATTTTATGGCTCTTTATTGTTATCAAAGGGTATTTTTGTGTTTGTCTGTTGCAAGTAAGTTATTTATGCATCAGATGAGTTACAAAACCTATACAGCGTGCAAAATAAAGTCAATGATATGATAAAATAATGAAAGTTTACTTTCGAGCTCGTTGCATTGTGGGCAAAGAAGGCCTCGGAGGTTCCGAACGCAGCCTCGTTGTCCTGCTTGCCCTAAGAAGTTGTCTGGACGAGCAAGACAAGGAGATCCGAACGCACCATAAGAATGAATAGTAGTAATAACGGGGGTGGGGGTAGACAACAAAGAAGACTGTGCAGTAGATAGAGTGTAGGGTATTAGGAGAGAATAAGGGGTGTATTCTGAATAAATGACCTGGGTGGATGATTCGGAATGGATAGAGTTGACCGCAAATATCGAGAAATATCAGTGGTCGGAGTCGTGGTCAAAGGAGAGGCGGAGGACGGGAAATCAGTAAAATCAAATTTAGATAAGCAAGTTCATGAAAGGCAAAGCTTGATACCCCTAATAAGGAGGGGGGGGGGGGGAATCTACATTATTGTCTATGGGGAGCCTGAAATAAATGGGGAGGAAATAGTCTACCCCTCAGGATCCCCATGAAGGGTAGGCGATTAACCAAGGGGATACCGTACCCATGGCACCTAGGAGCCGTTCATGACTGACACAAAGCCAGCCTTTCATCCTTTCAGCACAGCCCTAACACCTTAGGAAGTGGACAGAAGGGGATGATGAAGAAGAGAAGGAAAAGGAGAAGAAAAGACCATGCAAAATTAGCTGTGGCGAAGGCTGGGGTCCAAGGTAGGAGTGATCCCCTACACTGGGCCCCAGTCTCGTCTCCTAACCCCTCCACAAATTACAACAGCGAGCAAGGGATTAGGGGGGGGGGTTACAAAATTGTGTGCAATTTTGATTCATGTATTGTGTCTCTTTAGGTTTACACCAAGGAAATTTGGCTGGCCTGCCATGTAAATATCCTACTGGACAAGCCTAGTGTGGGCATGGCTTGTATGGTTTCTCATTATTTAGTTCTTACACCTTTTTCCTCTGTCAAAGCATGATTTGAAATTATTTTTTGTAAGCATAAAGTTAATAAGCTGTTTTAAGAATATTTGTTTCCTCTTTTCTAATAACAAACAGGTTTTTGCAACAAATATGCTCTTTGGGTGTCTGCAATATCTGTCATATTTCTGGAATGTAAGCATGGTTTAAGGAAGCAGAAACCTCTATGGCAGAGAATAGCCAAAAGTTTCAAACATTTTATCAGGATTTTATACTGAATTCTCTGTGCTTTACCGAAGACTTATGAGTCACTGGTTAACTTTTCAAAATTAAATATTATGCTAACAGATCATAGGTCTTATTTCCGCTGACAAAATCTCTTACGACACTAGAAACTATCGCTTATTTCATTCGCGACACTTCCCCCTGTCGGTCGCGACAGCAACCCCGCCACTGTTCCTACGCTGTTGCCAAAAGCTCGACTCCATCCCTATTCCTAGGAAGCGTGCTTCAGTTGACGAATCTCATCTTATTTTTGAATTATATTAAGTTATCTACAACTGTTTTACTGATATTACATTAGGAAATAGCCATATATCTTATATATCTTCTTCTTTTAACGGTAGGTTCATATATATATATATATATATATATATATATATGTATATATGTATATATGTATATATATATATATATATATATATATATATATATATGTATATATGTATATATATGTATATATATGTATATATATATATATATATATATATATATATATTCAAGTTCTTCATTATCAACATCTTAAAATTACAAATAAAATTATTTAAAACTACTAACATCAGTTGAAAATGCCCAAAGCACCTCCCGTCATACTTTTTCCTTCATCTATCGACATTGGTTTCTGACGTCATACTCCTTTACATATTTTGAATATGTTACTTTATTATTAATTGATATTAATTACATTTAAAAGGATATATTTATATATATATAATATATATATATATATATATATATATATATATATATATATATAATTTTTTTTTTTCTTTTATATATATATTTATATCTATATCTATATATATGTATATATTTATATATATATTTATATGTATATCTATATCTATATATTTACATATACATATACATATACACATACACATATACACATCTATATACATCTATATACATCTATATATATATATATATATATATATATATATATATATATATATATATATATATATATATATATATATATATATATATATTATATACACACACTGATCAATACATCTTAGAGTGCGGCATCAACTTTGAGCTTACTATTTTCTTCCAATTTCAAAACCCGGCAGAGGCGCTTCGCACGCTCAGCGAGGTGCAGGAACTTATATATGACTCTGCGCCCATAAATAGGGGCGGAGTCATAGAAAAGTGTAGCACAAGAGTTTTTGACAGCGGAAATAAGGCCTCACGAATTGCACGTGGTTCCCCTCGCCCCTTGTTGATTTGATATGTACCATGGCTTGTGTATTTCCTTTCTCTAAATTTTCTAGGAAGTGAATATAAGTTGGCTACTTTGGCTGACCATATTTTGGGGGAACTGTGACATCCTGAATAATAACACTTGTCATAATTTTGTTTATTTATTTCCATGAATTATTATCATTGACAACACTGACATGCATCGTTCCACAGCCCTCTTCTCTATTTGAAGGAAATATTAACCATCACACATTTAAACATTTAAACAAAAATCACAAATCTGGAAAAAATATATATAATAACAGCCATAATATTAATAATGAATCTTAATGATATTAATCATTGCATTAACCAATATCATAATTATGCTAAGACCACACCATACTTGTAATAAATAAAGAAAATATACTTGTTAAACAATTAATAACAGCAACAGTGGCATTGTACACAAAATAGATTTATCGAAAGGTTGTGTCACCTTTAAGTAAACCTAATTTGAGTACATTGGGTTTTCTAGCATTGTGTCAAACATAATAAAGTGTTTTGTCATTCAACAGCAAGTGTAAATGAAGTTTCTAGCTTCAAGCACAAACGTATATCCTTACTATATTGAGCCTGTTTAGTAAGATGATATCTGGGATTGGATACATGAGATAAATTGTTACTATCTACAAAGCAAATTAACCCCTTGCAGAGATAATGGAACAACACCCACAGCCAAGTGTATTTTTGATAAATCTAAACTTTAAGAAATGTGCTTTATAAGGATAAAAATAGTTACTTCCTGTCACCAACCATGAGCACATATGTTCATGCTCCCCTTATTTCTCACACAGGAAAATGAGTGTATATGACATTTGTTATTTTTTGTATCTATGACGTTATTCCCAAAATGTATGTCTGTTTGTATACATGTATGCACTTTCTTTGTCTTCTGAAGTAACTGGGATAAGTGGGTAGGTAGCTGGGTGTGGTTCAGTCATGCATATTATGTGAGGTTGGGTAACAAACTGGCTTCACCTTTACCAACTGTATGGCTGCCGAGATGCCAGATAATGCTTAGAACCCTATAATGGTTCCTGGGCACTTATTTCTTGCATATAGTCTTAAACTTGCTTGTTAAATCCAACTTGGTAATTTTATAAGACTTGTCCACATGGGGTTAACATAGTTAAATGGATAACAAAGGTATTTATAAGTTCCCAACTACTCCCTTATATATGCATCATGTCTATATTTAAAACAATATATTGGATAAATCTGTTAAGCTAGAATGAGCTACTTCAGTATATATTCATCATATCTATGTTTAAAAGAATATATATTGCATAAATTTGTTAGGCTAGAATGCTCTACACATACATAACAATAATAAACACAAATACACAAATAACTGCATTATAGCTGGTTTATAGAGACAGAAAGAGTAAACACACAGTATAAACTGTAAATATTGAAAGAAAAACAGCACAAGTATGCTATAATTAAAAACAATCTATTTACTGTAAAATGAGATTAATACAGATACTATCTAAGTTAGATTTACATTAAGTGGATATTATTGATCTAGATATATGACTATGAGCTACTTCTAAGGGGTCTAATAAGGCACCTTCAGTTTGTTTATTTTCAATCAAGCAAACCTGATTTTCTGAACATATTAATGTTTTTTGAGCATTATTTCCTTCCATAATAGTGTGCTTAAACTGTCTTCTAGCCCTTATTCTATGTAAACACTTGATTTAGCATAACATGAAATCTGTCTGAAAAATGCAAAATATAATCATTATTCATTTCAGTGTTCTTTGTCACCATCACCACCATCACCCATTATCATCAACAAAATGTATTAATACACAACCACCACCACAATTTTTTTCAATTTGCTGTATCATATTTCCTGCTGAATATATTGCTGCAATAGCATTCACATGTCTCCTGGGTACTACAGAATGAATTAGCCATTTTTTTCTTCATTTTCTAATCTTATTGATTCCATACATAAGGCTTGATATATATATGCCTAAATAAAATACTAGAGTGCATTTTCAAGCACACAACTTTCCATATACATCACTTTCCAAGCCTTGATATATTATGATCATATTTCAACAGCACTCTACAAGTCATATAATGACAAATAAACATGCTCAGAACAAATGTGTCAAATATCAACCTGTAAGCTACAGAGACTAAAACTTCATCCACAAATTTAATCCAAAACATAAAATGGGGAGATAAGAAGTGGAGAGAAAGGAGAAAAGTAGAGAAAAAGGGGGAAAAGGAAAGCAGAAGAAAGAGACTAACGAAGAGGCAAAAGTGAGTGAAACAACTAATGACATCCTGCATCATTACAGATGTTCTAGGTAGAATAAAATGAACTAATGATTCCTAACTGTGAGTTTCTACATAAAGCATTCTGGACCACTGGACCATATATTCTTCCTAAAAATGTTGAGCTTAAATATGGGGTTCCTGAACTTTACAAGTATAAACCGAAGGGCCGTGTAATACCTATTTTAGTTAATGATGATATGACCTATAAAAAGTTATTTCTCATATAAAGCTGGCATAATTATTTCCAATGCTTATTAGTTGCATTAATCACACTGAAGAATATAAAAAAAGCTGATAAACTTTACCTTCCTAAACACATATATAAATGCAAATAATGTATAAAAAAACACTTGGAAGACAATTAGGAAAAAACAAAACAAAAAACACAACAAAGCAAAACTAACTATTTTTTAATATTGGGCTTCCAGTTCCTAATGCTATTGTTCATAAAGCTAGATATGATATTCTCTTGTGAAAGCATCAAAATCCAATGCTAAATCCCCTGAAATATATTGCTCTGAAGTTCTAAACTATTGGTGGTATCTTTCTTTACACAATAATGAACAGAAACTTACACCTACAGAAAAATAGGGACAAACAGCAGCAAAATTCTATTACACATATAAATATACCCTAACAAGTTTACTTTCCAATAACATAATAAGGCAACAGTATGCATAAATGTGAGCATGTCATTGAAAGCATATGACCTCTTGCAACAGAGGCTGCTGCAAAGGTCCTATTTACATTATATATATATATATATATATATATATATATATATATATATATATGTTATATATATATATATGTATATATATATATATATATATATATATATATATATATATATATATATATATATATATATATATATATATATATATATATATATATATATAGACATATATAATATATATATATGTATATATGATATATATTATATATAGTTATAATATATAAGTATATATAGTATATAGTATATGTTATTATATATATAAGTATATATATAATAATATATATATATATATATTATATATAAATATTAATATATATATATATATATATATATATGGTCTCAAAAAGCAGGGTTACTGACAAGAACAAAGGGCTTTGTTTTCATCACAGACTTCCATCACAGACAGCTTGTCTTTCCAGACAAGGTCACTCAATATCACCATTTACAAGGCACAGCAGCATTGACAATAATGCTATGACTATATCTACATTATTTAGGACTGAATAACAACTGTGGGAGAAAGAAGGAAAAATTGAAAGAAAAAGAAATAAAGAACAGGGAGAGGGGAGAGGGGAGAAGGGAGAGGGAAAGGGAAGGAGGGAGAGAGGAAGAGAGAGAGAGAGAGAGAGAGAGAGAGAGAGAGAGAGAGAGAGAGAGAGAGAGAGGAGGGAGGGAGGGAGGGAGGGAGGGAGGGAGGGAGGGAGGGAGGGAGGGGAGGGAGGGAGGGAGGGAGAAAGAGAGAGGAGGGAGGGAGAAAGAGAGGGAGGGAGGGAGGGAGAAAGAGAGAGGGAGGGGAGAGAGAGAGGAGAGAGAGAGAGAGAGAGAGAGGAGAGAGAGAGGAGAGGAGAGAAAGAAGAGGGAGGGGGAAGAGAGGGAGAGGGAGGAGGGAGAGGGATAGGGAGGGAGAGAGGAGAGAGGGAGAGAGGAGAAGAGAGAGGAAGAGAAGAAGAGGGAGGGAGAAGAGAGAGGAGGGAGGAGAGAAGAGAGAGAGGAGGGAGGAGAAAGAGAGAGGGGGAAGGGAGGAAAGAGAGAGAGAGAGAGAGAGAGAGAGAGAGAGAGAGAGAGAGAGAGAGAGAGAGAGAGAGAGGGGGGGGGAGGGAGGGAGAGAAGGAGAGAGGAAGAGAGGGAGAGAGGAAGAGAGGGAGAGGGGAAGAGAGGGAGAGGGAGAGGGATAGGGAGGAAGGGAGAGAAAGAGAGGGAGGGACAGAGAGAGAGAGAGAGAGAGAGAGAGAGAGAAAGAAAGAGAGAGAAAGAAAGAGAGAGAAAGTGAGAGAGAGAAAGAGAGAGCAAAGGGGAGGGGAGGAGAGGTGGGGAGAGACAAAGAGAAAAGAAGGGATAGGATAAGGAGGAGAGGTGAGGGGAGAAGAAATATAAGGATAGAGAGGAAAGGAGGGGAAACAGAAGAGAAAAGAGGGGAGAGAAAAAAGAAGGGAAGAGAAGAAAAGGAGAGGGAAGTGGAGAAGAAATGGGAAGAGAAGAATAGGAGAGGGAAGTGGAGAAGAGAAGTGAAGAAAATAGGAGAGGAATGAAGAAGAGCAAAAAAGAGAATGGGAGAGAGTGGAAGAAAAGAAAAGAGGAGAAAAGAAGAGAAGATAGGACAAAAAGAGAAGGAGGAGAGGAGAGGAGAGTGTGAGGAGAGGGGAGAAGAGAAGATACATTAGAGAAGGGAAGAAGAGAGAGAGAGTGAGAGGAGAGGAGAGATAAAGAGAAAGATTGAAGAGGAGTAAAGAGAAGAAAAGAAGAAAGAGAATGGGAGTGAGGACATAAAAAGAGAGGGGAGAGGAGAGGACCAAAAAATGGGAGAATATGTAGAGAGAGAAGAAAGGAGCAGAGAGGAGAGGAGAAAAGCGAAAAATAGAAGATTTGCAGAGAAAGAAGCAAGGAGATGAGAGAGGAGAGAGAAGAGGAAAAATAAAAATAGGAGATATGCACAGAGAGAAGAAAGTGAGGAGAGAGAAGGAGAGGAGAATGGAGAACAGAAGAAACAAGAAAAGAGGAGAGGAGAGGAGTGGAGACAATAGACAAGAAAAGACGTAGTGAGGGAAGAGGAGACGAACAGGATAGGAAAGGAGATGTAGGAGAAAAGTGTGAGTGAGTGTGTGCATGTGTGTCTGCATGAGCATGTGCTTATGTGCAAGGGTATCTAGATGTTTATTTGTAAACTGTAAAATATAAGGAAAGTTTAAAACCTCCCACACTCTGTACAGACAAATACATCATCTCTTCAAAGGGGAAGAGCAACTTTCTAAAAAAAATACAGATAAATTCTAAATCATAATTGAGAAGCACAGCAGCTTCTACTCTTTCTTTATAGTCTTTCCTACTGCTACTTCTTGGATTAAAGATATCACATCCATTTCCATGTACTCCAGCAGCCCCAGCTGAGAACAACAATTATCCGCACTAATGAAATAGTTCTTCAGTGGCGAATCTGTAGCTAATGTGGCTCAAGACACACATATGCCACAATGCACCTGATTGTTGCACCTTTGTGTCTATCAAGACATCTTGTTGATCAGAATTTCCATCATACTTTTGATGTCTGCCATGTCTTTTGTCTGCTGGTGAAGCTGCTCCTCCAGCACCTGTGTCTGTATCTGCACCTGCTGCTGTACCAGCTGAGCCACCTGTCCACAAACGGGGAAAGAAGATGAATTTGAAGTCATTCGAGAATCTGATAGTAACTGATTACACAAATAGATATATAAATACATATATATCCCCTACTGATAAATCTTCTTCATATTCTGTTTCCTTATTCTTCTTACTAATAAGTTCAATCATATCATTTTTTTTTTTTTTTTTTACTTTTTGATGTATTTCTTTCCACTTTACCTGTCTTCCTAATCCAAAAGTGTCATCTATCTTATGTATTCTTAGTACATCACAGAAGCATAGAACATTATCATCTAATCCCATATTTAATGCAGTAACTAAAACTAACAAGGATTTATGCTTCCGACAATTGCAATGCATAAGAAAGAAACATAACCTCTGTCTACAAAAACAGATAGAATAAGCCACATTGCCAATACATGATCACATATTTACTCAAGTTGCAAAAAAGGAAATGATGAGATTAATAGAAGAAATGGATTTTCTGCACCATAGATGTGTTATGAAGCCAATTCCATACCTGAGAAGCCAGTGAAGAGGTGTCAGAAGAAACGTCACCACTGCCTAGGAAAGTGGCCATGTCAGTGCCACCTTCCAAAGCTTCCTCCTGGTGTCTATCAAAGGTTTTGGCTAAGCTCTGTGGTTTTCCCTGTGCTGAATTCCAGGGGTTAAATGGAGATCTTGTGCTCTTATAGGATGCTAACTGGGAATGGTCAGCAGAACCATCTGGGTTCAGCTCTTCCAATCTTAGGCAAGAGTCTATACTATTATTGTTCAACTCAACATTGCCTACACTTCCATGTATCACCTCTTGTGGTTCCTGGAACCACTCTGTTTTCCTCTCACTGTCACTTTTTTGGTCTGGAATGTTAGTACACTGTTCAGAATAACCTGAAATGATTGCCTTCTCTTGTGACTGCTTTGAGCTTATTGTTTTCACTGTGGAATGGTCTGAAAAGACTAACTTTTCTATGGAATGGTTTGCACAAGATGAGTCATTTCTCACGTGGTTTGCAGTTCCTAGGTTACTGTCACAGTTCAAAAAGCCCTGATCCTGTTCTGAGCTTTTCCATGCAGCAGAATCATGCACCATGTGATTTCCAAATGGTTCATGAACAGAGTTTCCAAGTTTAGGGCTGGGGGCTGTATCATGATGTATGAGGTCTGGGGGATTGGGAGACCGGCACAGAGGATTAGGCTTCTCTGGGAGATTATCAAAAGAGGACTCTTGGCTGAGATGCTGGGTGGAGTGAGATGCACCTCCCAAGGAGGTGTGAGATGATGCCACAGTGAGTGTCTCTAGGTCTCGGCACAATTCTGACTGTTGCTGAAGAAGCATGACCATCTGAAATGTAGAGTAGAAGTTACCTAAGGCAGTACTTTTTTTTTTTCTTGATATGACTAAATTTTCAACTCTTTCAAGATACTCAGACCCCCTTAAAAAATAATGATAAAAACAATAAAAATAATAATCAAACAGGATTAAAAAACTAATGCTCCCTACAGCCTTCTCTTCAACTGCAGGCTGAGGCTGAGTCAAGGGAATTGTGAAACCTCTAATGTTTCAAGAAGTAACTTCTATTTTTCCATTTTCTACAGCTTAGTGTCAGTAATATCAGACTATGCTGAAATTTTGTATTAGTAAAGAGTTTATTGTGTGTTTTCTAATTTCTGGACTGTTTCCCAAATTTGAACAGTACAGTAACTTAAACCCTTACACAAATATATTTAAAACAGTCTTTTAAGATATTACTAAATCATTCCAGGAATCACCAAATCTTGTTTCAAGTGACTTAAATTAACCCACTGCCGACGGGTGGCATGTACGCACATGCCATGGCATGGCGGGACCATCTGCCGGGGGCACGTACGCACATGCCATAGAGTATGTATGGACATGCCATGAGTTTTTTTTTTGTTACAATCACGGCAAAACTTTATTTTTCTGCCAGTGAAAGTGTGATTAAGTCGGTTTTAACACTTTCTCATTTTTACCATGCAACAAACAAACAAAAATGCAACAAACAGACGATTTCAACTCCATGATGCCGCACACTGCTTATTTTATTTGGACTATAGACCGAATAATGATCAACTATGGAGTCTATATAACAACAAAAATACCCTTCAGTCTTGATTTATCAGGAAGTTTGGCAAGTAGAGACTTTAAAAAATAATGAAAACTGAAAATACAACATATCTTCATAGTATTACGAAGAAACGGCATGGGATGCTGGTATTTGGCTTGAGTGGTTGCGCATGCTAGGGCGACGATATAAGCCCCTGGCAGCGAGGCCCCGGCCTCTATGAATGCTACCCGTCAGATATGGGTTAACCCTTTCCTGACGGGTAGTATTCATAGTGGCCCGGGCCTCGCTGCCGGGGGCTTATATCGTCACCCAAGCACTCATGCCAAATACCAGCATCCCATGCCGTTTCTTCGTAATACTACAAGGATATGTTGTATTTTCAGTTTTCATTATTTTCTAAAGTCTCTACTTGCCATATTTCCTGATAAATTAAGACTGAAGGGTATTTTTGTTGTTATATAGACTCCATAGTTGATCATTATTCAGTCTATAGTCTGAATAAAATAAGCAGTGTGCGGCATCATGGAGTTGAAATCGTCAGTTTGTTGCATTTTTTTGCATAGTAAAAATGAGTGTTAAAAACAACTTAATCACACTTTCAGTGGCAGAAAAATAATATTTTGCCATGATTGTAAAAAAAAAAAAAAAACTCATGGCATGTCCATACATACACCATGATATGTACATACATGCCCCCGGCAGATAGTCCCACCATGCCATGGCATATGCGTACATGCCACCCGACGGCAAAGGGTTAAGAAAAGATCAAAAGTACTCCTCAAACATTTCCTGTGTTATCACTGAAAAAGCCATATAAAGGGTCATCTTACCTGTGTGATGACATTGTTGATACATGCAGGACTGAGAGATGTGTGCTGGGTACTGGCCATCAACTGCTCCATGTGTGTCACCTCTGCTCGAATGGCAGCCCTAATGGCACTGATGTTGCGCAGCTGTTGGGAGAGGTGCTGAGTGTTGACTGAGGGGCTTGGTATGTCCATGGCTGTATCATGCAGCTGGCGTGACAGGTGCTCTTGGTGCACAAGCTGGTGGCGGTAAGTGTGCAGGGCAACCAGCAGCATGTCCTGAAATGCCAGCAGGAGTCATGTGTCATGCACACAGCAAGCTTTAGCATCATGCATGCATAAATTTATGTCTGTTTCAAGCAAAAGTGTTAACTTATGATAAGTCTGGCAATAACATTGTTGCCTTACATTTCTTCTTGCTGTCCCTAACCACTGCTCATCACATGCATAAACCAAGTTTATGGGTTTGAGAAGCACTGAGAAGAGTTTAGTTAAAAAGCATTTATATTTTTTATGTTATAAGCAAAATATGCAAACCTTTAACAAACCTTTCAGTTGGCATTTAAAAAGACATTCTGAAGAACATTTCTTTCCCAGTTTCTCATTCACTCTGTGTCTGTCTGTCTGTCTCTCTCTCTCTCTCTTTCTCTCTCTCTCTCTCTCTCTCTCTCTCTCTCTCTCTCTCTCTCTCTCTCTCTCTCTCTCTCTCTCTCTCTCTCTCTCTCTCTCTCTCTCTCTCACACATACTCTTACTTTTACTCCTGTTCTTATCCATACTCATATTCAAACTTTCACTTTCCCTCCTCACTTCTCTTCTCTTTTTTCATATCAACTGAGAAACAAGAACTGTAATAATTATTGCTGCAAACAAATGAAAAAAAAAAAAAAAAAAAAAGGATTCGTCAACACAACACTACTAACAAGCAAACCATAACTTACTGAGGGTAATGAATGGACCTGACACTGTCTGCCGGCGTCATTTTCACCAGTCTTCCCACCACGAGCACAGCCTCCATTAACTGTGTGATGTACTTCTCTGCTTGACTGTGGTAAGAAGGGCAGCTCACTGGTAATGGGTAATGGACTCATGGAGGAGGTAAAGGGTGAGGAAGGTGGTGGGGAGCATGACATGTCTGAGTTATGAACACCAGAAGGCAGGGGTTCCGGGAGGGAGTGGCGCCGTTTCTGCCACCTGCCTCTGAGACTGGAACTGGGTTGGTGTCCCTGGTTGAGACTAGCAGTATTACGAGAGGAAAATCCAGCAGCTGCAAGAGTTGGAGTGTAGGCATCTGTTGATATGACAGTAGGATAGCAGAGTCTGCACTTCAAATCCTGTAGATGGCCTGGGTAACTTGTGCCATCCAGAACAGGTGGCTGGAAAGCTGAGCTGGTGTTATCTTGACTAACATAGGGATGAACAACAGTATGACTACAGTGGTGGAGGAGCTGAGGAACTGAAGTATCCACACATGGGGCAAGGTTGCAGGAGGGATGGTTGCTGCTGCTGCCAAGGGAGCCTTTGCAGGGGAAGAGAAGTGGGTCGGGGCTGAGGTGGTGGCGGACTACCCGGGCCTTTCCTCCGGGGCGGTGGCTTGGGTGCTGCCCTCCTAGGGAGAGGCTGGGGTCGTGCATCCCCCTCGGCCACGAAGGCAGAGACGTCTGATGGTTGAGTAGGTGGCTGCGGGGGGTACGTTGGTAGTGAGAGTGACTGTGGCCAGGGCGGAGGGCCATGGTGCGACTCAGGGGAGCATGACGGACCGTCTCCAAGCTGCCTCCACTCTCACGGCTCCACCACCAGTTGTGACCCTGCACATGACACAACACCCACACACAAAGCATATCACTACATCTGTACACATGCATGGTACCTAAGTCTAGGCATCTTAAGGCTAAGGCTTGCTCATTCTAGCTAAAATTTTTGTCTCATTCTATTTATCAGACTAGTATTCTAGGAAAACCAATTAGCTTAATTACACAATGAAGAACTTCCAATATATATCATCAGAGAACAGCTGAAAAATTTCCTCTAATCATGTCTGTATATGATGACCCAGATAACATACATAATGCAATAAAATATGGAACTTGTACAAGGCTACAATGTTCTCCACAAGTCTATTACTAAATCTGTACCCTTAGCATATCCAGAGAAGAAAAGACAAGACAGAAAGACACTAAGAAAAATGTCTTTTCACCTACTTAGGATAATTTCTGAACAAACACCTTAGAAAATTAAGTTGTAGTAGAGTAACTAACTAAACAAGCTAATTTCATCATGTCTTTTCTCACTACTGTATTTCCACAGGTGAAAAGGCCTTACTCTTTCTAGTGCTTTATCAAGGATACACCTGCTATAACTAGCAATTAAGATCCAATTCTTCCAGCATGTCACTATTCTACCACACAAGCGTTAGATAACCAGGATTAGTAAACCTACTAAAGAAGGAGGAGGAGGAGGAGGAGGAGGAGGAGGAGGAGGAGGAGGAGGAGGAAAAGGAGGAGGAGGAGGAAAAGGAGGAGGAAAAGGAGGAGGAAAAGGAGGAGGAGGAGGAAGAGGAGGAGGAGGAGGAGGAGGAGGAGGAGGAGGAGGAGGAGGAGGAGGAGGAGGAGGAGGAGGAGGAGGAGGAGGAGGAGGAGGAGAAGAAGAAGAAGAAGAAGAAGAAGAAGAAGAAGAAGAAGAAGGTGAAGAAAAAGAAGAAGAAATGGAAGAGAAGGATGATGATGATGACAGTGAAGAAAAAGAAGAAAAAGAGATGAGAAAAAGGAAGAAAAGGAGATAATAAAGAAGAACAGGGGGATGGGGGAGAAGTTTGGATCTCATCTGTAAAGACTTCAATCCCTATTTGCACATCCTGCATGCAAGGGGGAACTATGTCACTCCCATTTTGTGTCCATCCGCTCAGCCATTCTGCTCCTCCTACTTGGCATTTGCAGTGTTGCAATAAGTGGGATTAAATATCTGTCTAAGATGTGCACATACAAGGGGGTGCGATGTAGAGGGATGCAGGTGCAGCTCTTTTTCTTTTAATAAATAAAATGCATGAAACGACCTTCACTTATGAGCGTGTCTATACTTTCCCAATAAATTTACAATGATGGAAAGAACTTTAAATCCACAAGAAGCAATAGGTTCGGTGTTCTCTGATGACTCCGTGACCTCCAACCCTATGCTCGCAGATGCATCCTTCCATAACCAACATTTTGTATACCATTATCTACTTCTACTTGTACGTTCTTAAAAGGAAAGCATACCTATGCTACTCATAAAATATCTACATCTAATATGACACATGAAAAAATAAAAAGAAAAGCGAGATTAATATGCAGTTCATTCTTAATACTGTTTTAAAAATCAAACTTTGAAGTCAAATGCCTTCAATCTAATGAAAGTGAAGGTTTAAATTATGAATTGTAACCTGAGAGCAAATGTAATACAACTGGGAAAAAAAGAAAAAAAAATACTGCAGATAAAAATGGGGCATGGAAAGACTGGGGTGAACACATTTCTATGTCTTTTATACCTGTACACAGATGATAGAGAAACACCTAACTGGCTATATACTACAAGAGTTGTCTAAAATACTTCTGAGTGAAAATTTTCCCAAAATACTTATCAACCTAAGTCTGTACATCAAAAGCCTTTCCTCCATATCTTTTATCCTTCTAAAAAGTATATATTATAATTAAAAACTGCATTTTCCCCTTCAACTATACATGTTCAACTTATCACACTGTATACTGCTGTTTTCTTGTGTGAACTCTGATTGCACATAGATGGCTCCACAAGCAATCAGCCACCAAGGAGCCAATTAACAGGCCTATGGGACCTCCCCTGATTTCCCCTTTCCTTGATTTTTTCAGAAAAATGCTTCTTTGTAATGATATAAATGTCAATGTTCTTATGATTGTTGTTGACATTATGATTATTATCATTCTAATAAGAATACTAATAGCAATAAATATTTAAAAAAGAATCTTCCTGAAAATAAGGGAAAATAGTAGACAGGTGAGATAGGTATGGCTAGCAATTGACTCCCTGGTGATTAAGCACTTGTGGAGCCATCTATATGTAAAGACAATAGAAGAAGAAGAAGAAGAAGAAGAAGAAGAAGAAAGAAAGAACAAACAAATGAAAAAAAGAAAGAATACAGTGGATATGGTATGTATTCTTGCATTATTGGCAACACTGGGTTAATACAGAACTAGTGATTTTTCTTATATATGCAAAATACCTTTATTCATCTACTTATTTCTGAACAAAGTAACTCCCTTACATCTCAGCTAACCAACTGCTGTCCCTACTTAACAATAAAATGCCAGCTATTTACTCTTGAAGTATATGAAATAAAACAAACTTACCGTGTGGGCTTGTGGACTTGTTGAGAGCTGAACAGAGGACAAATTCTGTTGCGTTGGTGTGCGTGTCTCAGTCTCTACCACATCCCCATCCATGAAACCAGAAGAATCTGACTGAGCACTGCCTGAACGACACAACAAGCCAGTTGGCCCTGATCTATCCTCATCGTTGCCTGAGCCTCGTACCTTG
>NC_051426.1:21504531-21507031 GCF_015228065.2 Penaeus monodon
ATTCATTTGTACATATGCATTAATTTGCACTTGGTTATGTATATGTATTTATGTAAATGCATGCATATATACCAACAAATGTATTTGTGTGTCACCTGGTTCTATATAAGCCTGTTTATTCATGTGTAGTCAACCTATACATGCTATCATGTCTTTTGAGAACGTATACAGCATGAAGTCACAAGTTTTTCAGAAGGCTGCAGACAAGGAAGAACAAGAGGACTGAGCAGACCCACTCCACTGTGCCATCTCTGGGCACAGACTTTGCAAAATCATAGAGGTTCAATTATAAACAAAGATGACAGTTACAAAATAACACCTTCATATGCATAATGTGCAATATCTTTATCATGAGTTCAGTAGTAAAGACTCACTCTTAAACATGTCCATAGTAACAAACTTGTTGCATACATGCGCAGGGAAGGGAGTGACCATGCAAGGGCAATATCAACCATGCTACTTCAAAGTTTCCATAATAATCAATTGAATATTAACAAACAATGAAACAACTTGCTGACTCTATCATAAATATCATAACAACAAGCTGTCAAAACTATGCATACTCAAGGAGATAAATCATGGGGATTCCCTGATTTGTGGTCAGTCATAAAACAGAATGGACTTCCTCATAGCCTATGTGTAATGCACTATCTTTAATAATAAAAAAATCTGTGAGGTCCATTTCAACAGCTGACCAAAAATCATGTTCATTTAGGTAATACTAGTGTTTCACATGTGTTGCTGAGGAATGTGTAAGTCTCTTTGTAAAGAGACAAATTGTACAAGGGCTAGCACTTTGCTGGATCTAGTTGACAAGAGCAAGAGCTCACATCCTTATCAAAAGTCATCATCCACTACTGCTCTGGGGAATGCCCGAGCGTGCCCTTCCCAGAGGACTGTGAGGAAACGAGGAGACCTGCTTGGGTGGTGGAGGGAAGCCGGGAGTGATCGCACTGATGGCTGTGGGGATGAGGGCCTGTGGTAGTACTGGCGTCGGCGTAGGCGACACCGGCCTCTAGGAGACAGGGACAACGCACCTGCCATCGTCACCCCTGCAATAGGTCTTCCCTGCACACCCACACCTCTAACCGTGCAATACTCATAAAAACCTTAAAGCCTATAACAGTGGTTCCCAACCTTTTCATCACCAGGACTATTTTACTTGCAGTAGTTTTCTCAAGGACCCCAGGTTTTTGACATGTGTCCTTTCAAAAGGTTTGATAAATGACCCCAGTTTCACCACTTCTGTAAAAATATATAACTATGTAACGAAATTCATTAAAATTTGGACATTTATCTTTAACATCCCCATTACTAGGGTTTCCTGAAAATTTGAACTCATGTTATGGACCCCTAGTATTACCTCTGTAGAACAGAGTTGTCCGGGATCCATAGATTGGGTACCACTAGCCTATAGATATATATTCCTTAGGCGAGTCAAAACATACTGATATAAATTTTCTTCAACAGCTGTGACAAGATGCTGCCATAGTGTTCTGTAGCTCCCATTAATGGGAGTTTCGAAGCTAACTATTCAGCTTTCCAAAACATTTCTCTATATGAATATGATTTCTTCAAAAACCTTAAAGCCTCTAAAGTCTTTAAACCAGTGCTTCCTAAACTGCAGATTGCTAGCTCATTTTTGGTACACTACAAAAAACAACATACTAATGCGGAAATCAAAGCCATGATCAACAAAATTTTAAGACACATACACTTTCCACACCATTCATTAACCCTTTGCCGACTGGTGGCATATACACACATGCCATGGCATGGCGGGAATATCTGCCGGGAGCATGTATCAGGAAATATGGCAAGTAAAGACTTTAGAAAATAATGAAAACTGAAAATACAACATATCCTTGTAGTATTACGAAGAAATGGCATGGGATGCTGGTATTTGGCATGAGTGGTCGTGCATGCTAGGGCGACGATATAAGCCCCCGGCAGTGAAGCCCAGGCCACTATGAATACTACCCGTCGGGAAAGGGTTAAGAGATGTAGTCTTGTTTAGTGTAAAGCCAAACTGAAAAAATCAAATCAACTTTGGCTTTTTAATATGTACCACTTTGTAGCCCATTAAAGCTAGCTGGACCACAAAAGATTACTGTTCCAAATACTGGGTTGTGGTTTGGGTAAGTTTGGGAAGCACTACTACAAACTATAAAAATCTTCAACAGGAGTTGTTAATGTGGACAGATATTCCACTACCTAATTCCAATACACCCTTTAGAAATCTAATCTATCATATTCACATGTATAAGGTAAGAATTAAACTGAATATCAACCTAAAGCTCACTGATGTGAAGTGAACTCATTCATTCACAAAGACCAAACCTTATTTCATCAACCAAAGAAAATTCCTGATAATCTAGGTGTAAAGTGAAATTCTCTTATAAACCATGCTGTTGTTGAAAAAAAAAAATAAAATAAATAAATAGGTAAATAAATATGCAGACAGTTTACACGCAAGTGCAAGCACTCTCTCACTCAAAAT
>NC_051426.1:21523118-21539952 GCF_015228065.2 Penaeus monodon
GACTCCAGATGTTTTCCCAAAAATAATTATCTATAGATTATATATTTCTTATTAAAATGATTGGTATGTCTTGATACTAGGACTGCATCCATGTGACTGTCTCTCAGTCACTATGGCTTCCATACAAGTGGTGCACTTACAAAAACCAACAAACCTAAATGTCCTGTATATTCTGGCAAGACAAAGATAGAGCATAGACAATTACTTTATTTGAAGATCAGGAAAATCTACAAGCTATTTCGTACCAACATATACATTAACATTTACGGTCCTGGATAGTTATCTGATGGTGCAAACACCGTGGCAGTCACTTGTATTACGATAGATGTTTCCTCCATAAGTGCTTGTAGATGTTGTTTTTTAGCAAATTATGTTCCATTATCTTCAATTATTTCTACCACTGAGCAGTCCATATCTCAAGATTTACCAATGAATGTATAATAATGATAATCAAATACTTTCTTATTATAGTCTCAATCATATCCAGATTGGCAATTTGAAAGATACAGTTGCAAACTGAGTGAATTAGTTCTTAATTTATAACATTCTTATATGCAATTATAATACTAATATTTTTATTCTTATTATTTTCATTACTATTATTATACTACAAGTACTATTATAACAATGGTAATTAATAATAATAACAATAATAATAATAATAATAATAATAATAATAATAATATTATTGTTATTGTTATTGTTATTGTTATTATTATTATTATTATTATTATTTTTTTTTTTATAATAATAATAATAATAATAATTATTATTATTATTTAACCCATTGCCGACGGGTGGCATGTACGTACATGCCATGGCATGGCAGGACCATCTGCCGGGGGCACGTACGCACATGCCATAGAGTATGCATGGACATGCCATGAGTTTTTTTGTTACAATCACGGCAAAAGATTTTTTTTTTGCCAGTGAAAGTGTGATTAAGTCGGTTCTAACACTTTCTCATTTTTACCATGCAACAAACAAAAAAAATGCAACAAACCGACAATTTCAACTCCATGATGCCACACACTGCTTATTTTATTCGGACTATAGACCGAATAATGATCAACAATGGAGTCTATATAACAACAAAAATACCCTTCAGTCTCGATTTATCAGGAAGTAGAGACTGTAAAGTAGAGACTGTAAAAAATAATGAAAATTGAAAATACTACATATCTTCGTAGTATTACGAAGAAACGGCATGGGATGCTGGTATTTGGCATGAGTGGTCGCGCATGCTCGGGCGACGATATAAGCCCCCGGCAGCGAGGCTCCGGCCTCTATGAATGCTACCCGTCAATTATGGGTTAATAATAATAATAATTATTATTAGTTATAATTATAATTATTATTATTATTATTATTAATATTATTATTATTTTATTATTACTATTATAATAATAATGATAATTTTTAATATTATTATCATTATTATTATCATCTTCATCATCATACTAACTGGATATCTGTACAGGTGTTAACTGTGAACTACAACACACATGGTAACCATCACCAGGGTGCACGAGAATTTGTCTTCTGGCACCTTCCGCAGTTACAGTACAAGAATCCACTAGTTCAGGTATTTCCTCATGATAAATCATTTGTTTTTAATAAAAATGCACATTACATTATATATATATATATATATATATATATATATATATATATATATATATATATATATATATATATATATATATATATATATATATATATATATATATATATATATATATTCTCAACAGAAAAAAATGAAATACTCTTAAAATTCCCTTCTAAAATGATTTCATGATTTGCTTGATTTTTTTCCAGGTTGCCACATTCAAAAACTTGACACCCACACCTTTTGTCCGTATTTTCCTTGAAAATGGAGAGGACATTTTGGTTGATGTGGATTCAAAGTCTCGTTCAGAAATCCATGATCATTTAAAGACAATCATCTGCAAGTCAGAGAGCACTTTGCAAAGGGAAGCCAGAGAACTTGAGATAAACCCAGCTAACTTTGGCTGGGGATGTGATCGTCAGTGCATCTGCGAAATCCCGGGCCAAGTGCCCTGCCCTGGCATTATCCCTATGCCCAATCACATGCGAGGAAAATACAAGTTTGGTGAAAACTTTGACTAATGGTGTATTTCCTATATGTATATTCTGTAAATGGTGAAAAAGTATTGTTGTGCAGCAAGTTTGGGCATTGTAGTTAATTCATCTATAATCTTTTGAATTTTGTTTTGTATAAAATAAATGGAAATTTATCTTATATTTATTTTATTATTTCCCCAAAGCATTATATTGGAAGATATTTACTAGGTTATCCCTGACCCTTACTTCATTTAAACCTATTGTGGTTATAGTTCCTTACCCAATGCCAATGTAATTCAGCATAACTGGTGAAAATTTGTTATATTTCTTGGAATTACTGTTCACTTCAATAACTAATAAATGTTGCACAGTAATTTACATGTAATTTATAGCAAAGAACATAACTATATGCTGTCATAAATGAAGCCTGATACACAGGAGTCTCAATAAAAAGGAATAGAAAATGCCAAACTTTCCATATAAATTTAAGCATGATACCATAAATCTGTCTGTTTATATCTAAATATTCTCTATATATTTATGTCTGTCTGTCTACACCTATCCATTATGCACACATGCACACATATATAAATAAAATACATACACAAACATATGCAAACACACGCACGCACTCTCTCACTCACATTTATATTTATATAAAGTATGCAATATTTCGTCATGGAAAGAGAGATGAAGGACTGGCTGTTCTCATCTACACTTTTCCTATTTTACACAATGTAAATATGTAATGAAAGCAAATGATGAAGCAGGTATATATGAATCATGAACATAAACAAGCATATTTAATTAACGTAGACTTCACTTACTTTATGCCACTTCTAAATTCGAGATGCATAATGTTAAAGCTAAAGCTTGGTATATCCACATAGCACTTTTTTATGATTGTCCTATCAAACTCTGGGTTGTAACACCCCCGCCAATAAATAGCCATAAACACTTATCTCAAATGAATTACCAATAGCAATAAGATTGTATGAGACTCCTAATCTATGAACCCCCTATTTATTTAAAATTATATCACTATAGGATTTTCCCCCCCCCCCCCCCCCCCCCCCCCCCCCCCCCCCCCCCCCCCCCCCCCCCAATTATCAGAATTAAATCTTTTGGCCTACATTTCCTTTTTGAGCAAAGATGGTTTCAATGTAAAAATTTAAAAGCCTATTCATATTCTCATCCTGAACAACTTGTTTCTCATTCATTGCATTTTTTAAATATATTTCTTTAAGACATAATCAACTTTCTGCTTACTTTTAATTTGTCTCTTGCTTACTTTCCATTCTTACAGTGCATGGCACTTAATTCTAAAACCATTGCTGCCTTTTCTTTTTGACAAAGTCTATTTCTCTCCCATCTTTTCCCTTTGAATTTGTTTATTATCTCCTTTCAAATCTGCCAAAGTACATACACCAACTTTTATGTCTTGATTCTGCCAATGCTAGAAGAACAAATTTACTACTGTAATGTGATAATGGAAGCAGGCAATCATCCTTGCCACATTTTATTTGATGCAACATGATATTTACCACTACCTCAAGTTTCTCGTTACTGCCTTGCGCTCAACTTTAAAAACATGCTTCTCATATTCTCTAAGCAATCTTCCAACCCAGCTTACAGACAGTTTAAAACCGTTTATCTCTGTCTTCCCTAAAACCCGAACTTGCGAGGAACTGTAACCTTTAATGTAAAAGGTCAGAGCAAACATACTGCATGAGGACAAGAATAAAGGGAAATATTAAAGGGAACAGAATGGGATCCATTGCAAGTTACCAGCAGAAGGGAAAGAAAGAAGAGGAATACAGAGA
The DNA here is from genome assembly GCF_015228065.2 of Penaeus monodon. NCBI lineage: Eukaryota > Metazoa > Arthropoda > Malacostraca > Decapoda > Penaeidae > Penaeus > Penaeus monodon. The sequence goes on from NC_051426.1 coordinate 21,527,027, forward strand.
AGGGAGGGAGGGAGGGAGGGAGGGAGGGAGGGAGGGAGGAAGGAAGGAAGGAAGGAAGGGAAGGAAGGAGGAAGGAGAGGGAGGGACGTAGAGGAAGGAAGGAGAGAGAGGGGGAGAAGGAATTAAAAAAAAAAGAAAAAAAGAATTAAAAAAGAAAAAGGAAAAAAAAAAAAAAAAAGAAAAAAGGAAAAAAGGGAAAAAAGGAAAAAAAAAAAAAAAAGGGGGTAAAAAAAGGGGAAAAAGGGAAAAGGAAAAAAAAAAAGGAAAAGGGGGGAAAAAATGAAAAAAAGGGAAAAAAACAAAAAGGGAAGAAGGGGAAAAAGGGGGGGGGGGAAAAAAAAAAGGGGAAAAAAAGGGGAAAGGGGAAAAGGAAGGGAGGGGGAAAGGGGGGAAAGGGGGAAAGAGGGGAAGGGGGGAGAAGAGAAGGAGGAAAAGGAAGAGAGTGAGGATAAGGAAGAGAGAGAGAGGAGAAGGAGGAGGGGGGGAGGGGAAAAAGGGGGAAGAGAGAGAAGAGAGGGGGAGGGAGAGAAGAGAGGGGGGAAAAGGGAAGGGAGAGAAGAGAAGAGAGAGAAGAGAGAAGAGAAAGAAGAGAGGGGAAAAGAGAAAAGGGAGAAGAGGAGAAGGGGGGAAAAGGGGGAAAAAAAAAAAAAAAAAAAAAAGAGAAAAAAAGGAAAAAAAAAAAAAAGGGAAAAAGGGAAAGAGGGGGGAAGAAAAAAAGGGGGGGAAAAGGGGAGGGAAAAAAAATAAAAAAAGGGAAGAAAAAAAAGAGGGATTTTAAAAAAGAGGAAGAGGAGAGAAAGGAGAGAGGGGAAAATAAAAAGGGGGGAAAAAAAGGGGGGAAAAAAAAGGAGAGAGAGAAAAAGGGAGAAAAGGGGGAAAAAAAAAGGGGGGGGGGGGGAAAAAAAAAAAAGAGAGAGAAAAAAAAGAAGAAAAAAAAGAAGAGAGAGAAAGGGGGAGAAAAAAGGGGAAAAAGAGAAAGAGAAGAGAGAAAGAGGGAGAGAGAGAGAAAAAGGGAGAAGAGAAAAAAAAAGAGGGAGGGGAAAAAAGGGGAAAAAGAAAAGAAAGAAAAGAGGGGAAAAAAGGGGGGGGGGAAAAAAATTTAAAGGAGAGGAGGAGAGAAAAAGGGGGGGAAAAGAAAGAGAAAAAGGGAAAAGGAGATTAGGGGGGGTAAGAGGGGGAGAGAAAAAGAGAGAGAAGAGAGAGGGGGAAAAGGGGAAAGGAGAGAGAGAGAGAGAGAAAGGGGAAAGGAGAGGAGAGAGAGGGGAGAGAAAAAAAAGGGGAGGGGGAGGTAAGGAGAGAAAAGAGAGAGGGGAAGAGAAAAAGGGGAAAGAGAAGAGAGGGGAAGGGGGAGGGAGGGGGGGGAGAGGGGAAAGGGAGGGAAAAAAAGGGGGGAAAAAGGGGATAAGGGGGGGAAGAGAGAGAAGAGAGAGAGAGAGAGGGGAGGGGGAAAAGGGGAGAGAGAGAAAAAAAAAAGGGGGGAGAGAAGAAGAAAAAGAAAAGGAAGATAGAAAAAGGGAGAGGAGGAAAGAGAGAAAAGAGAGGGAAAGAAAAGGGGAGGAGGAGAGAAAGAGAGAGGGGGGGGGGTGGAAGAAGAAGAGAAAAAAGGGGGAGAGGGAAAAGGAAGAGGGAGGAGAAAAGGGAGAGAGAAGAGGGAGAGGGAGGGGAGAGGGGGGAGGAGGGGGAGAGGGGGGAGAGAAAAGAGGAGAGAGGAGGGGAAAGGAGAGAGAGGGGAGATGGAAGAAAAGGGAGGAGAGAGGGGAGAGAGGAGAGGGGAAAAAGGAAAAGGGGAAAAGGAGAGAGGGGGGATAAAAGAGAGAGAGAGGGAGAGAGAGAGAGAGAGAGAGGGGGGGGAGGAGAGGAGGGGGAGAAAAAAAAAGGAGGGGGGGGAAAAGAAAAAGGGGAGAGAGAAAAAGAGGGGAAAAGAAAAAGAGAGAAAGGGAGGGGGAAAAGAGAAGGGGAGGAGGAGAGAAGAGAAAGAGAGGAGGAAGAGAGAGAGAGGAGAGAGGGGAGAGAGGAAGGAAAAGAGAGGAGAAAAAAAAGGGGGGGAGAGGAGAGGAGAGAGAGAGGGGGAAAAAGAGAGAAGAGGAGGGGGGGAAAAGAGGGGGAAAAAGGGAGAGAAAAGGGAGAGAAAAAAGGGAAAAAGAGAGAGAAAGAGGGAAGGGGGGAAAAGGGGAGGAGAGAAAAAGAAAAAAGGGGGAGAGGAGGGGAAAAGAGAAAAGGGAAGAGAGAAGGAGAGAGAGAGGAGAGAAGAAGAGAGAGAGAGGAAAAAAAGGGGAGAAAAAGGAGAGAGGGGAAAAGGAGGGAGGAGGAGAGGAGAGAGGAGAGAGGAGAGAGGGAGGGAGGGGGAGAAGGGGGGGAAAAAAAGGGGGAAAAGGTGAGAGAGGAAAAAGAGAGAGGAAAAAAAAGAGAAAAGAAAGAAAAGGGAGGGGGGAAAAGAGAAAGAGGAGAGAGAGAAAGAGAGAGAGAAAAAAGGAGAGAAAAAAGGAAAAGAGGGGGGGGGAAGGGAAGGGGAGGAGAAAAGAGAGGGGAGGGAGAGGAGAGAGGAGGGAGAGAGAGAGGGGGAAAGAGAGGAGGAGAGAAAAGAAAGGAGAGAGGAAAAAAGGGAAAAAGGAAAGAGAGGAGAGGAAAAGGAGGGAGAGGAGGAGGGAGGAAGGAGAGGAAGAGGAAAAGGGGGAGAGAGAGAGGAGGGGAAAGAAAAGAGGGGGGGGGGGGTGGGGGGGGGAGAGAGGGGGGGAGGGGGGGAAGAGAAAGAGGAGGAGAAAAAGGGGAAGAAGAAGGAAGGAGAGAGGGAAAAAAAGGGGGAAAAAGGAAAAAGGGAGGAAAAAAGGGAAAGGAGGGGGAAAGAAAGGGAGGAGAAAGAAAGGGGAGGGGAGAAAGAGGGAGAAGAGGAGAGAGAGAGAGAAAAAGAGAGAAGAGAGGAGAGAGGGAGAGGAGGGGGGGAGAAAGGGGAGAAGGAAAAAAAAGAGGAGAGAGAGAGAGGAAAAAAGGAGGGGGGAGAGGGAGAGGGGAAAAAGGGAGGGGGGGGAAAAAAAGGGGGGGGGAAGGGAGGGGGGAGAGGAGAGAAGGGGGGAGAAGAGGGGGGAAAGGGAGAGAAAGAAGGAGGGAGGGGAAAGGGAGAGGAGGGGGGAGAGAGAAAAGAGAAAAAGGGAGAGAGAGAAAAGAAGGAGAGAGGAAGAGATAGAGAGAGAGAAAGAGAAAGAGAAGAGAGGGGAAGGAGAGAGAAGAGAGAAGAGAGAAGAGAAGAGAGGAAGAGGAGGGGGAGAGAAAGGGGAGGGAGTTAAAAAGGGAGAGGGGGGAAGAAAGAGGGGGAAAGAGAGGGAAAGGGAAGAGAGGGAGAGGGGGAAAAAAGAGAGAGAGAGAGGAGAGAGGGAGAAAAAAAGGGGAGAAAAGGAAAAGGAGGGGGGGGGGGGAGAGGGGGAAAAAGGGGGAGGAGGAGAGAGAGAGAGAGAAAAGGGGGGGGGAAAGGAGAGAAAAGGGGAGGGGAAAAGAGGAGGGGGAAAGGGGAGAAAAGGAAAATAGAGAAAGAGAGAGAGAGAGAAAAAAAAAGGGGGGGGAAGAAAAAAAAAAGGGGGAAAAGGAGGGGGGAGGAAAAGGGAAAGAGGGGGAGAAAAAGGGGAGAGGGGAGGGGGAAAAAGGAGAGAGAAGAAAAAAGGGGAGAGAGAGATAGAAAGAGAAAGGGGAGAGAGAGAGGGGGGAAAGGAGGGGGGAGGGAGGGGAAAAGGGGGGGAAAGGGAGAGGAGAGAGAGAGAGAGGAGAGGAAAAAAAGGAGGGGAGGGAGAGAGAGAGGAGGAGAGAGAGGGAGAGAGAGAGAGAGAGATAGAGAGAAACAAATAAGAGGAGAAGGAGGGGGGAAAAGAGAGAGAGAAAAAAGAGGGAGAGAGAAAAAGAGAGGGAGAGAAGGGGAGTGAGAGGAGAGGAGAAGAGAGAGAGAGGAGGAGAAAGAAAAAGGGGAAAGAGAGAGAAAAGAAAAGGAGGGGAGAGAAAAAGGGGGAAAGGGGAAAAAGGAAAGAGAGGGAAAAAGGGAGGGGGGGGGAGAGGGGGGGGGGGGAGAGAGAAAAAGGAGGGGGAGAGAAATAAAAAAAAGGGAAGAAGGGGGGGGGGAAAGGAGAAAAAAGGAGGGGGAGGGGGAAAAGGGAGGGGGGGGGGGAAAAAGGAGAAGGGGGGGGGAGGAGGAGAGAAAAAAAGGGGGAGAGGGAAAGAGAGGAGAGGGGGAAAAGAGAGAGAAAAAGAAAAGAGAGAGGAGAGACAGAGAGAGAGAAAAGGGGGGAAAAAAGAAGAAAGAAGAGAGAAGACAGAGAGAGAGAAAAGGGAAAAAAAGACAGGAAGAAAAGAGAAGAAGGAGGGAAAAGGGCCGACGGGAAAAGGGGGGGGGGGAAAAAGAGAGGGGGGGGCGAAGAAGGAGAGAGGAGGAGGGAGAGAGAAAAAGAGAGAAAAGGGAAAAGAGAGAGAAAAGGAGAGAAAGGGAGGAGGGAGAAGAGAGAGAGAGGAGAAGAAGAGAAGAGGGAAAAGAGAGAGAGAGGAAGAGAAGGAGAGAGGGAGAGAGGAGAGGGAAAAAAAAGGGGGAGGAGAGAGAGAGAGAAGAGAGGAGAGAGAGAGAGGGGGGGGAGAGAGAGGGGAGGGAAGAGAAGAAGAGAAGAAAAAAGGGAGAAAAGGGGAAAAAAAGAAAAGGGGAGAGAGGAGGGAGAGCAAAAAAGGGGAGAGAAAAGGAAAAAAAGGAGAAAGGGGGAAAAAAAAAGGAAAAGGAAGAAGAAGAGAGAGAAAAGAGAGAGAAAGGGGAGAGAGAAAAAAAAAGAAGAGAGAGAGAGAAAAGGGAGGGGGAAGGGGGGGGAAAGAGGGAGAGAGGGGGGGGGGAAAAAGAGAAGAGAGAGAGGGGAAGGGGGAGGGGAAGAGAAGAGGAGAGAGGGGAAAAGAAGGGAAGGGAAGGGAAGAGAAGACGGGAAGAGAGAAGAGAGAGGAAAGAGAGAAGAGAGGAAAGAGAGAAGAGAGAGGAAAGAGAGAAGAGAGAAGAAAAGAGAGAGGGGAAGAGAGAGAGAGAGAAGAGGAGAGAGAGAGACAGAGACAGAGAGAGAGACAGAGAGAGAGAGAGAGACAAGAGAGAGAGAGAGGAGGAGAGATAAAGAGAAAAGAGGGGAAGAGAGGGGAGAGAGAGAGGAGACACAGGCACACACATATAAAGAGAGGGATAAAGAAAGAGCGAGTGTCACACAATAAGAACGATAGGCAGACAAACAGACAGGAAGGCAGAGATAAAGAGGCCTGACATACCCCCTTTAAGATAGCCCCCTTCCCCCCCTTCCCCCGACCTCTCCCCCTTCTCCCCCCTGAGCTAGCGGAGATTGGCGACCACAGAATTAGTTACACCAAGTTAGTTAAGATAATAATATCATGCTATAGAATGCACAATTAAATCAATACTATTTGCTACTAGCAATGTTAATACTAATACGAACTCTTGTAAATCACAATGATAGCCACAAAATAATCACAACAACAAAAACAACGACAATAATACTAATACTAATACTAATACTAATAATAATAATAATAATAATAATAATAATAATAATAATAAAAGCTTCAACACCAATGACATCAATAATAATAATAATGATAATAATAACGCCCACCTTCCCCGCCCGCCCACGCCTAACGCACCGCCCGCAGGAAAGCCCAAGGAGCGAGTCTTACCTTGTCGGGTGGGGCAGGGCGGCCACCCACTCGTCCACGGTGATGGGGGACTTCGGGGTGGGTGGGCGCGGGTGGGCAGCCAGGTGGGCGGCGAGGGTGGAGGCCGAGGCGTAGGTGTCGTGGTGATGGTGATGGGCGTGATGGTGGGCGGACACCGTGGAGCCCACGCTGCCTCCCATCTCCGCTGCCCTGTCATCGCTATCCACGCCGCCTCCTCCTCCTGCCACTCCTCCGTGGGCGGCCGTGATGAGGATTCTCGGGCCGCCCACACTCGTCTCCACGCCCACTTGCACGGCGCCTTGTTCGGACCCCCGACTGTCATCTCCTTTCTCTCCCCTCTGATCTCTCTTCTCCCTTCCTGCGTCCATTTTCTTTTCGATCTTCTCTTCTCCCTTCCTCGCCGCTTCTTTCTCATATTCTCCTCTCTCTGCGCCCTCTCTTGCCTTTCCTTCTCTTTGCCCGCTTCGCTGTTCCTCGCTTTCTTTCGGTGTTTCTTCCACTCTCTTTAGCTCTCTCTCCTGCCTCCCACCTTCAGCGTCTTTCTTCTCTTTTCCCTTCGCTGTCTCTTCCATTTTCATAGCTTTTCTCTCATCTTCTATCTCTTCCTCCGTTACAAATCGCGTGCAAATCACGAGATCCTCCTCCATCGTAATTTCAATATCTTCCTTTCCCTTCCCACTTCCCTTTCTCGTTTCTCCTTCTCTTTTATTCAGCTCCTGTTTGAGTGCAACCTCGTACGTTTCTTCGAAAGAGGTGTCACTTTCCAGATCCATTTTCTCGTCCTCCTCTTCATCTCCCGGTTTTTTTTCCTCTTCGCCATAACCTGCTGCTACTCCGTCTCCATATACATCTGTTTCTCTCTCTCCTCTTCCTTCTCCTTCGCCTCTTCCATCACCAGCATCCTCCTCGTCCCCTCCTTCATGCTGGATGTTGTACTGTCCCACGAAGCCCGACGCGTCGCTGTATTCATCACTCTCCTCGTCCTCCTCTTCCTCCTCCTCCTTCTCCTGTGTTTCACCTTCCATTTCCCCTTCCTCCGCTTCGACTCCGGTCTCCTCAGCATCAATGGCTTCATCACGGACCGTGCGAAAGCCTTCTTTCGCCTTCCGGATAACTCCAGCATCACCTCCTAACTCATCTCGACCCTCGCTGGCATCCCTGCCATCGTCTGTGGCCTCTTCGGCATGACTGGGAATCTCTTTGATCGTTTTGGCTTCACTGGTTCCGCGTGTGACTCCGCCATCGCCAGACCTATCTCCGGCCTTTGCGCTATCCCCTGCCGCGTCTCCGCCCTCGCCCTCCGACGCAAGCTCCTCGTCCTTCGGAAGGTCTTCCACCTCCTCCTCGGCGTCTTCGTCCCTGCTGCCTCGCATGGCGATCATGCTCTCCGTCCTCTCGAAGGGCTGCTGCTGTTGCTGCTGCGCCACCGCTAGGAATACGAAGCCCATCTTCTGGGCATCACCCTCACTGACTTCCCCCTCAGCAGCGGCAGCAACGGCGTCGTCTTCGCCATCGCCCTCGTCTGACCCCAGAGGGCGTCCGCCGCTGCCTATCATGCCCTGGCAGAACATCTTTCTGGTCATGCTGATGCTCTGCGAGGGCGAGGGCGAGGGCGTGAGGGCGGGGGACGGGAGGGGGGAAGGGGGCGGGGAGGGAGTAGGGGAAGGGGTGGCGGGGGTGGTGGTGAAGGCGGCGACCCCGCCCGTCGTGATGGCCAGCCCCCCTGCCACGCCCTCGCCCAGGCTGGGTCTCTTGGGAACCGGCTCGCCCTCCACGCTGCCCTCGGAGACGCGCCTGGACATGGCACTCTCGTCAGCTTCGGACTCGGGGACACCTGTGCCGTCTGGCCCTCGCTCCTCCGGCGCCTGACCCGGCTCGGACGCCTCGTCCTCGCGCCGGATTTCGGACGCGACTTCGGCTACGCTCTCGGCCGCTTCGCACACGGCTTTGGTCGCTGCCTGGATCACTTCGCTCACCAGGTCCTCGCCGATTTCGTCCAGCCTGGAATCCCTGGCCGGGGAACGCCCTCGCTTGGCCCTGGCGTCGGCTCTCCTTGCGCACTGAGTGTCGTCGTGGGATTCGGACGTGGCGTCGTCAGCCTCATTCACGCGTAGTAACTTCTGATAACTTTCTCGAGTTATCTCCTTTGCCTCGTCGCCCCCCTCTGCCTCTCCCTCCGCCTCTCCCTCCGCCTCTCCCTCCGCTCTCTTGCCTCTTATGGCCTCGGTCCCTCCGATTCCTTCCTCGCCTCTCTCCTCTTCTGCTGATATCCTCTTCTCTTCTTTCTTCTTCTCTTCTTCCGCTTCTTTCCCTAACCTTGCTTTCTCCTTTTCTTCCTCTTCCTTCTTTTTTTAGCTTCGCGCTCGGATATCCTCTTCCTCTCTTCCTCCGCTCCCTCTCTTGCGTTTCCTCTTCCAAAAGTCTCCTCCTCTCCTCTTCCTCTTCTTGCTTTCGCTTCTCCTCCTTTCGCTTTCTCTCTTCTTCCTTCTTTCTTTTGATTTCCTCTTCCTCCTTTCGCTTTCTCTCTTCTTCCTTCTTTCTTTTGATTTCCTCTTCCTCTTGTCGCCTTCTTTCTTCTTCCTTCTTCTTTCTCTCTTCTGCCTCTTTTATCTTTCTCTCCTCTTCCTCCTTCCTCTTTCGTTCTGCTTCCTCCTTCCTTTTTCTCTCCTCTTCCTCCTTCCTCTTTCGTTCTGCTTCCTCCTTCCTTTTTCTCTCCTCTTCCTCCTTCCTCTTTTGTTCTGCTTCCTCCTTTCTCTTTATCTCCTCTTCTTCCTTCCTCTTTCTTTCTTCTTCTATTCTCTTCCTCTCCTCTTCCTCCTTCCTCTTCCGCTCCTCTTCTTCCTCCCTCTCTCTCTTTTCTTCCGCTTCTGTTCCTTCTCCTCCTTCTCCTCTTCCTCCTCCTTCAGCTGCCGTTCGAGGATTTCGCTCACTTCCCTATCGGCCAGTTCGCTTTCCCTCTTCTTCTTGTTGTAGTAACTCGCCTCCCTCCAGCTCCTTCTCTTCCAACTAGCTCCCCCTTTCTTCTTCTCTCTCTCTAGCTCTTCTGCTTTCTCCTTCTCCTTTTCTCTCTCGATTTCTTGCTCTCTCTCCTTCTCTTTTTCTCTTTCGATTTCCCTCTTTCTCTCTATTTCCCTTTCTCTTGCAATTACTCTCTCTCTTTCTCTTTCTCTTTCGACTGCTCTCTCCTTTTCTCTTTCTTTCTCTCTTGCCTTTTTTTTCAATTTCTCTGCTCTTTTTTGTTCCCCTCTCTTTTCGTCTTCAACTTCCTCCGCTCTCTTTCCTTCTTCTTGTCCTTCTTTCACTTGTTCCTTTTCTTTATCTTCTTCTATGCTTTCAATCACAGTTGCCAAATCTCTCTTTTTCTCTTGAATATATTCTTTCGCCTTCTTTCTTGATTCTTCAATGAGTAATGTCTCTTCCTTCTTTTCCTTTAAGCCTTCTCTTTCTTCCTCCTTCTTTATTTCCTCCACTTCTTTCTCGTCTTCCTCTCTTATTACTTTCCCCACCTTATCGTCTCCCTCTTTCTTTTCTATTCGCCGAGTCTTGGGAATTTCCTCCTCCTTACTCCTTCCTCTCCTTCCCAGTTCTCGTTTCTCCGCTTTCTCCTCGCCCTTCTCCCTTCTTCCTTCTCTGTCCTTTGCAGCCTTCTCCTTCTCCACCTCTCCTTCCTCCTCCTTCTCCCTTCTTCCTCCTTCCCTTCTTTCCCTCCTCCCTCTTCCTTTTTGGGAGCGAGGCGTCTGCAGTCGGGTCCTTTGGGCGTTCGGGGGCGTGGGTGGGTCCCCAACCGCCCCAAACCATCCCCCGGGTTCTCTCGCGCTCTCCCTGCTCCTCCTTCACCTCGCCCTGCCTCGGCTGCTCCTCCTCCGGGCCCTCCGGGTGGTGGTGGTGGTGGGGGACGGCGTGGTGGGGGTGCTGGAGCCGCCGGAGGTTGTGGTAGCGGGACCTGAGGGCGGTGGTGAGGGACCCGACGCTGCCCGGGCCCCCCACTGGCCTGCGTAGGGTCGACCCTCCTCACGCCTTACCGGCCTCCCCCTCCCCTCCACCCCGGGCCCTTCGCCTCCTTCGCCCCACCGACTCCTCGCCTACATGCCCTCACTCACCGAGCTGCTGCAGCTTTCCGTGCGGGACCTCCTCACCACGCTCACCAGCTCCTCCTCCTCCTCCTCCTCCTGTTCTCCCTCGGCACCTTTCCTCCTCCTGCGGCGGACGATCACCACGTCCTCTTTCCTCCTCCGCCTGCCCTCCTCCTGGCCGGGAGAGGGCGTGAGGGCGCGCCGGCCGCCCTCAGCACCAGGAGGTGGAGCTGGGCCTCGCGCACGAGGTCGGCCGGGACCTCGTAGATGTGCTCCTCGCCCTCGCGGACGACCCCGAGCACCTCGCCGTCGCTGGCGAGGTCGCAGGTGCTCACGACGAGGCGGTCACTCACGTAGATGCCTTCGCTCACGGCCAAGGGCGCCGCTGAGGGTCGTCAATCTCCTTTGGGGAGGCCCGCGAGCTCGCGACCTGCGGCTCCTCGCTCACTTCCTCTGCCTCCCTTCTCTCCTCCTCGCCTTCCACGAGGTCATAGATCCTTTCCTCGGCTCCTTTGCGCTCGCTTTACTCTCATCGGCTCCTTTCTCTACTTGCTCTTTCTCCTCCTCCTCCTTCTCCTTGTCTGTCACCTCTCTCCATGCGTCCTCGCTGCCGCCATGCTTCTCACTCACAGGGCTCTCCCTGGCGCCATCCTGCACTCCCTCGCCGTATCCTGCCTCCTCGCGCTCCTCGCTGACACTCTTCTTCTCAAGCTCCTCCCTCGGACTCCTCTCTTCTCCCTCGGGTTTCCTCCCCCCCTTTCTCTTCCCTTCTGTCTTTCGGCACCTGTTCTTTCGCTTCTTCCTCGTCGCGCTCTTGAAGAAGGGGCGACTTTTCGGCCTTCTCTTCTTCTTCCTTTTCTACTTCCTTTTCTTCTTCTCCTTCCCTTTCGTCCTTTTCCCCTTCTTCCGCTACCTCCTCGTCCTTAACCTCCTTCTCCTCTTGAACTCCTTGCTTCCTGAACAGGAGCTTCTGCACCTTTCTGGTAATGGTCTGGTATATCCTGAACTGCTTGGCGTCGGACGGCGTCCCTCTGGCAGCCTCGTCCGGGAGCGTCGTCGCCGCGTCCGCTCGAGTTATCGCGTCGCCGGCCTCCTCCTCCTCCTCTCGCTCCCTGCTGGCCGGGCCTGCCTTGGCCCGCTCGTCGGCCGCTGCGGCGTCTGCGGGGGGGGGGGTGCGTGCCCCCCGCGGGTGGCGGAGGGGGAGACCCTTTGGGTGGGGACTGGGCACGGGCGGAGGCGACGGCTCGGCGAGGGCGGTGGGCGAAGGCGGCTGCAGGGACGACCTCACGAGGCCGGCCAGGCGGTTCGTCCAGCCGCCACCTGCGGGAGAACGGGGCGGTTTAGGGTCTACGCACGGGTCTCTAGCGTATGGCAAAGACAAAAAAATACATTAGGGGTAACAAAAAAAAAAATGTCTAAAAAACAGCAATATGAAAAATACAATAATAAAAACAAAAAATAAAAGATAATAAAAAATGCAATAACAAAAAAATAAGGCAATAACACATTACTTACAACTATAACAATAACAAAAATGGCAAACACGTATATTTTCTTTTAACAAAAACAGCAATCCTTTTTCCCCTTACCCTTACAGAACAAAAGAAACAAAAAACAACAACAACAAACAGCAAGCAGCAGCTCTTAAACCAACGATTCCCCGACAAAAGCAAACAAGCAACCCTTCCCCAAGCAACGCACTCAAGCCAAACGCAAACAGGGATCACGGAGGCAACGCGCGCACACACATCTCAATGAATTCATTTCTCTGCCGATGGATTGAGTGAGCTGGAGGGGGAGAGGGGGGAGGGGGGGAGGGGGGGGTGTGGAGGGGGAGGGGAGGGTTTGGGAGGGGGGGGGTGACATTGTTGCAGGGCGACTACTCACCCTTGCGCCCTCGCTTCACCTGTTGCACGCTCAAATGTGTAAGCGAGAAAAAACGAACGAGGAACGCTGCTCGTTAAATACGCGCGGAAAAAGCTTTCTCTCTTAGGCCCAAATCAATACATTCTGGCCATCTAATCCCACGGCTTTAAATTTCGAAATTTTTTTATTATTTTCATTATTATTTTTTATTTTTATTTTTTATTATTATTATTTTATTATTTTTTATTATTATCATTATCTTTCATTATTTATTATTATCATTACTATTACCATTATTATTATTATTATCATCATCATCATAATGTTTTACTTTTCTTTCTTTTCTTATTAATTTCGTTCCTCTTCCGATTGCGTGCCGCCCTCGTCCTTTCTAAACCCCGCAGATCAAAACCTGGCGTTGCCACTTCTGCCATTCTCACTTTCTGGTTCTCTTTCGGGGGGCGTGGGATGCTCCTGCCGGTTATCAAATCAACGCGCTGATTCCCACTTATTTTAATGTTTTCATATATATATATATATATATATATATATAATTTTATATTAATATAATATATATATATATATATAATTGTGTGTTGTGTGTGTGTGGTGTGTGTGTGTGTGTGTGGTGTGTTGTGTTGTGTGTGTGTGTGGTTGTGTGTGTGTGTGTGTGTGTGTGGTGTGTGTGTGTGTCTGTGTGTGTGTGTCTGTGTGTGTGTGTCTGTGTGTGTGTCTGTGTGTGTCTATGTGTGTGTCTGTATGTCTATGTATGTGTATGTGTGCGTGCGTGCGTGCGTGCGTGTGCGTGTTTGTGTGCGTGCGTGCGTGCGTGCGTGCGTGCGTGCGCGTGCGTGTGCGTGTGCGTGCGTGGGTGTGCGTGCGAGTATATATTTATCAATTTATTGTAATACTCCCGCCACTTGAAAAATAATTGAAGTAAAAACGCTCAATGCCAATTATTTAGAATATCTTCCTTTTTTCAATCCTTTCCCGAGGTGTGACAAGCTCCTATCGCTAAAAAAAAAAAAAGAAAAAAAAAAAAAAAAAAAAAAAAAAAAAAAAAAAAAAAAAAAAAAAAAAATATATATATTATATATATATATAATATACTATATATAGTATATATATATATATATATATATATGAATATATATACTCCCACCCTACCGAAATTATCCAAACGCTATAACATTCCATTTCATTCTACGTCCATTTCGGGGACAGCCGCCCCCCCCCCAACCCATCATTTAAATTGCCCCAAACCAACGTTCGTCTCCACATAAACGTTTTCAACTCTTT
>NC_051426.1:21562552-21567552 GCF_015228065.2 Penaeus monodon
TCTTAATCATGATGTCATTATTAAATTGCTAGATGTGTACAGTGAAATGTGGAAAAGCCAGAGTTTTCTGTTGTTTTGACCACATCATTCCCACATTGTAAGAGGGGGAAATCCCAGATCTGCCACCTCTTAGCACCCAATTGCGTTGATAGATTGTTTATGCAAGGTCATGGAACAAATGGTGAACAGTCGGCTATTGCATTTTTTAAATTCCAGACATTTGCTAGCTGAAGAGCAGTGCGACTTCCGAAAGGGACGCCAAACTCTTGATCAACTAGTAAAGCTAACAGTCATATTCATTAGGCAATTACCAGAAAACACTTTGATTTTTCAGTATTTTGAGATGCAGAATAAAATCTTCGACTTGCCTCTCATTTCCTAAGAGAGATAAGCCCTTATCTTTACAAAAAAAAATAAGCCCTAGACAGTCTTTAAGGAACGCAGTTCTTTTAAACTTCAAGATATATTCATCTCTTCCTTGGCGCTAACTGCGGGAAGTATAAACTTTAACGAAAATCTATCCTCTGTCAGTGCCATCTCTTGGTTCTTAATTGTGCTGCTCTTCACTTTTTTTCGTGTTGTTTTTTCTATTAAATTCTTTTACTTCACATACAGATTATGTTTTACTAATCATTAATAACCCCATCACATACTAAATAATGTTACTGTATGCAAAATCTGTATTCTTAGGATTACGGTGCTAATTGCCCTACCTCGCTGTTTCACATGTCGATTCTACATAGTTTTTATCAAGGGTAACAATACTTTTTTCTGACTGTACATTGGTTCCGATCCCTCATTCGGATAGTGACAGCCTACCCTCATGCAGGTAATTGACACGTTAAACGCTACCCATATAATCTAAAAAGGTAAACTCAAGGTCATGACACCTTGATGAGTTAAGGTATATCACTATAAGACAGCAAGTGAGTCCGCAAGCTTTCGCCTTTCGAGGACGTCTTCTCGTTCCCTCTTCAGCTTCGTCTCCAGGGCTGGCATCACCCCAACACTTCTTCCTAAGGAACTGCCGGTCCCTCATATATTATACCAGAAAAGAAGTGAAATGTATGCGGTTTCTCAAATCACCCACTAGTATAATAGATCTGTCTCAAGATTTGTTACAAGAAGCTTTTCTGGTTAGTATAGGTACATGAAATGCAGATGATATAGCGCAGTGAAAGCAGTAATACAATTGTCAAAGAGAGGCAAAAAGTGATCTTTTTCTGTGTTGTTGAAAAGTTCTGTTGTTAATTTCCAATTGTGCAACTTTCATATGACGATTAATCTCCATTACAATAAAAAGTTTTGGATATACTTGGTATTTGCATCTAGTGTTCTATATAAAGTTCTTTGTGTTCTGTGTCGAGTCCTGCAATACTGACGTTTTCTTTCGATGTTTTTGGCTTTGCTTGGAGACAGTTATTTGTGGCCGTGGCACCTTGCTTCCCTATGTTAAACTGCAGAGGAAGTCAGAACAGCAGGAGGCCTTAGAAGCTCACAGTCATGGCCCACTGGTGTGTGGACATTCCCTGGCTTTGTACCAACTCCATCTCCCCCTGGGTTATTGGGTGGCTCTGGGGAGGTGAGCTTTGCCAGCCCACCTATCACCCAGAAAGTGAGGTGGGCTGTGGGAGGGGATTACTCATCCCTCCGGCATCCTGGCAGCCACCAACCCTGTCTGAGGCTTGTGGGGCAGAGCCTAAGGGAAGCCTACAGAGGTGGCATCCTCCTAAATTGACTGCCCGAGGTTGAACCCTAATGCAGTCTGTCCGGGAAGGTGCCTGCAACATCCAGTCTTTAAGGATGATTGATTACCCTTGCTATTGAAGGAACTGAAGCAGTGAAGAGTTTATCTGACTGTTCTCTTGGAGACGAGAAGACCTGGCAACAGTATGATCAGTTGGTTGGGTACACCAACTACTAGTTGGGCCGGAGCAATGGTCACCATCTCCAGAAATTGGCCACATCCTTGTTAGCACTTGCTGGAGGATCTTCCAGGAGTGCCAAGTTCTTGGTACTGACCATAGACTGGTTGTGGCTACTCTTTGGGTCCACTTAAGTACCCCCTGTCTCTACACTGTCCACCCCAAGGTCACACTCCTGCCACTGGAACCGCCTCAAAGAGGTGCAGGACCTGAGTTCCCTCTCTGAGGTGAACCAGCCTTTGGGTGGCTGGCTCACTGGAGAGGGATGAACAAAGGGTTCCAAACAATGATGCCTATCTTGTAGGTGGAATGGCATCCCCTCTGGTCTCTCCCCAGGAGTTCTCACCTACCCACATGTTTGCCGAGCATGGCACCCTTGTGTGCTGTGGAAGCAGGAGTCCTGGAGGTTGAGCGATGCCATGCATGAGTACGCCCTGCAGCTAGCAACACGCCTCTTTGGTCCCATATTCCAGCAAGATGGGTGGTCTGACCCTGGCCCGATCAGGTCAGTCAGCTGGTTTCCTTTGGGAGGCTAGGGTCAAGCAGTCAAAGCGCCATTGGCACTTTACACAGGTCTCGTGAGTGCCGTTACAATGGCTATTGGTTGCGTATACCCTCTCAGTACCCCTATAGCTGTTAGACATTAGTTCTAACATACATCTTCCCCTTGTTGGACTCCATGGTACGTGAAGGGGTGAGCGGATGAAATAACTACTGAATTTCATGACAAACAATTCTAAAAAAAAAGAAAAAAAAAAAAAAACGAGACAAAAGTTGATGAATCATACAAGGCCCTGATCCTTAAGCCATATATGGCTTTTAGTGGTAAGAAAAAATCAAAAGCACAAGCTGAATCTATCAAATCTGCTGCTGAAATGGATCAGACTGAGAACTTATCACCCAAAAACAAGTCTGTCCATGAGATTGTCCAGCAGATGGACTCTCGTGCTGACCTCTTCAGGCCTGCACCCAAATCAGGGAGACCTCTGACTTCCCCTCAGACGTCCTCCGACCTAGGCCGGAGACAGACTCTGAGGGAGAGTCTGGACCCCTAGGCGTTTCCCACCGTTCAAGGTCTCTTCTAAACCTGAAGGCTTTGACAACTGATGAGAGCACTGGAGATTTAGAGAAAAATCTGGTTGTTAATCCGGGTTGCCAGAGACCAGGGCATGATCATTAGTCCTAAGGATCAAGCTACCCTGAATTTCCTGCAGGAAACGAAGGAGCTTAAAGATGGGAGGAAAGTATATCTCTCAATACAATCCCGATGATAGGAGAGTCAAGATGGTGCTACTTGGCTTCTCAGTCTCGTATGATCTGGATCTGATCACATCACACCCACAGGTCGTGGGAGCCTCCTGAATGTCGAAAGGGAAGAGCCCAACCAGGCAAGTCCTGGTGACCCTGAAAGAAGCACTAACCACTCCCTTGATCTGGGTAACTGGGGCTCCTACAACCTCAGAACTTATGTGCCTGAGTCACTTCGGTGCTTCAAGTGCCAAAAATACGGTCACCACCAGGCTAGCAGTCCAAACGAGGTGTCTGTATCAAGGCACACAAGAAAGAGCAAAGGAACACAACAGCCAAATGTCCCAACTGTGCCAAGAAGCATCATGCCTGGAGTCTGGCTTGCTAATAAACGTTCAAAGAGCACTGCAAAAGCCTCCCCAAGAAATGATAATCTCCTCTTTGATGAGGAAGATATGACACTCCTGCTGACTGCTTTAGTCACTGCAGTAGCAACAGCTTTGGGGAGGTTGAGTGAGGAGGTGGAGAAGGTAGTCACGGTCGCCATGGCGGCAATGACCTGAACTGTGGGAGGAGTGAGAGTGATTCTCATTACTCGAAAACCTTACAGACTTTGTACTTCTATGGGATTCCTGCAAGCGTGGAACACTTGGCACAGCTTAGAAGTCCATTGGTGAATGCCAAAGGTCAAAGCAGAACATCAGGTCGCGGTGACCGAGTGGTTAGAGCATCGGACTCAAGACTGTCACGACGGCAATCTGAGTTCGAGGGTTCGAGTCACCGGCCGGTGCGTTGTTCCCTTGGGCAAGGAACTTCACCTCGATTGCCTACCTAGCTACTGGGTGGCCAAGCCAGCCCAAGTCAGTGGAACTGGGGACCCTACCCTCAAGTATAATGCTGTGACCACGGTCGCTCAAACATGAGCCTATACCGTTGAAAAAAAGGAGACTCTGGAGGCCACAGCACATGTCACATGGCTCGACTGAATGGTGATGAGTATTGCACCATTCCTTGGTGCATAAGAGTCAGGCACTGATGAGAAGGAACAAAGAACAGTACAGCAGGAAACCTGGCTGAATAAGTCGATGGCTGTATTAGCAGCTGTATTAGATTGAACATCCAGCAGTTAGTTTGGATCCCCTTTCCCGTGGATGGGACTGCAGCAACTACCGCGAGGTCACTGCTTAGCATACCAGGCAAGGTTCTTGCTCATATGCTGAGACATATCTGAGATCACCTACTAAGAGACCAGAGACTGAAGCAATTTGGATTCACTCCTGGCAAGTGCACAAAAGACCATGTCCTAGCACTTCGAGTCATTGTGGAACGCCACTTTAAATTTTGTTGTGGGGTGCTTGCAGACTACATCAACCTTAAGAAGGCGTTTGACTCAGTGCATTGCGAATCACTGGAAAACCTTGGGACTAAGGATAATTCTAAAAAAAAAAGATTATTGGACTATAGCAAGCCTGTGTATTAGTGCAGAAAGTGCTGTAAAGTGTGGTGAGGACCTATCGAGCCTATTAATTCAGGAGTGAGGCAAGATGCTCTCGAACAATACTTTTCAGCACATGCATAGACTGGATGATGGGTAGAGCTATTATCCAAAGTCACTGTAGAGCAACACAGCAATGGTAATGACATTGCTGATGATATTGCTATCCTATCTGAGACTCTGGAATCTCTGGTGGTGGCTCTTGAGCCTGTACAGTTGGTGGATACTTGTGGCGAGGACACTAAAGTCACAGAGATCTCTAAAGTTTCTGGCGCTGTTCCCCAGAAACTGATTGTGGTTATTTTACTCGCCAACCTTGCCCTCCCTCCACC
>NC_051426.1:21575052-21577552 GCF_015228065.2 Penaeus monodon
GAACTCGGGGACTTGTTCATCATTTCTTATGGGAAGTTATTTGTGTTATTGTCGGGATTTTGGTCACATCGTCCCCTGTTGTACTTATAAGGTAGTGTCCTTGATAATCTCGTCAGGGTTAGAATTACAGTTTAGTTTGGGGTTAATGTTACCAAGAGCGAGGTATAGAGTTAGATGGAAATGGACACTGCCATCTGATAGAGCATCAGAAATAAGGTAATAAGCATCACAGGTTCGGCTGCTGCGGCCTCATATTTACCGCAAAATGACGAAAGTATCCACTACATATCACTGCTTAGGAAGTAAGATCACAACACCCTCACACAGCGAGAATTTGTAATGTCGTGTTTTCTGTAAGTTGGCATGAAGTTCTAATAAGGGAGGGTAAAGGGGGCTTCCCCCCTGTCTGGGGAATATATAGAAGATAGGGAAGCTTAGGCTTGGACTTTTGGGTTGGCATGAAACAGTGGTTTTAGGACTTGGTCTCTGGAGGTTGTGGCACCCTCCGTGACAAATACCTAGTTTGGGGCGCTCTTAGGAATAGTTCCACACAACTAAGACTAATGCTGCGATCTGAACCCCTTGTCTTGCTCCTTGTCAGTATTTTCATGTTATGGTATATCTACATGTCAAACCTATGGATCCACTCGTTTAATAAAAGCCAACAAGACCTGTCCGTTTGTTTTGAAAAAATGAACTTGTCCAAGCTCTATCTTGCCGTAAATGGTAGAGGTTTGTTATCCTCTCTTAGCACAGAAGATACAAAGGAGGTGGTTAGATGCTGTAGGACAATGGGGTTGAGCTTAATTTTGTTGGCAACTTTCAAGGAATTTGAGATAAAACATGGCCAATGTGATTGAGAAAGTATTCCCGTCGTGAAGGCTCTTTTGGGTGTCTCATCTTACCAGGAAACAACCAAAGCTACAGAAAGTATAACTGAATATATATGTTTAATTATTTGTTTATTAATTTATTTGTGTATTTGTTTATTTGTTTCGTCACGCATTCATTCATTTGTATATTTATTTATTTTGGAATAAGAACTAAGGTAAATACCTTATGTTGACATGAATAAGCATTTCAGACTAGTATCTTTATCCAGAGGATTTTTTTTTGACCCCCGCTTGTGTATGTGGCCATAAAGTCAGCAATTAAGTCAAACCAATATTATACGAAAAAAATCAATGGGGACCTACATTCGTATATTTATATTTGTGGTTACTGGATTATAGTTCTATCTATTAATGTCTCTCTACCTAATTATCTAGTTATTTATCTATGTGTCTTTGTAGGGCTGTTTATTGATCTTGACATATATATATTCACATCTATTATGAAATTTATATTTGAAATTGGAAAATAAAGAACTTTAACCTCTTTTTCAGATAAGGCATAAAAATGAATCATTGGAGCTTATCCCTGGGGTTGGTATTGGGTGTGCTGGTGCTAAGAGAAGCCACTGCCCACACGCACCACCTTCACAATGCCCAGAAAGAGCGAGAGGCAGATGGTGCCAGGACCCCACGAGACCACGGCCATTACACCAATGGCGAACACAATGCTGATTTTGACCATGAAGCAATTCTAGGTGTGTAGTGGCATTATCATGTCTTGAAAATATTCATATTGATTGTATGATTTTTATTGGTATGATAATGATGACTATGATGACAGGGAAATTGAAATTAGCCTGATGCTACTGGGGATGGCATATACATAGATGCCATGTCCACTGTGTGTTTCGTTTTTGATTTTCTTTGCACGTAGATGGTTCTACAAGTACTTAGTCACTAATGAGCCAATTAGTAATACCTCACTTGTTTACCTGTTTCCTTTATTTTTGGAGATCTTTTCTTTTATCTCATATTGTTGTTAGTAATGTCAGTAACATTATAATAATGTTTATTATAAAAATACTAGCATCAATATTGGAAACATTAGTAAAATTATTTTCCAGAAAACTCAAGCAAAGGTGAAATTTGGAGATAATGATGAATCAAAAGATTGATATTAACAATAATGATATTATTGTTGTCATTATCATCATCAAAGCTGTCAGTCCTGTTCTGTGGAGAATAGTCACTCTCTGGCACATTATTTAGCATGGAAACTTGAGAACAAATATCTTTTGAATTCACAGGGAGTGTCAAGGATGCAGAAGAGTATGATCAACTCCCAGCTATGGAGGCGAAAAGACGTCTGGAGATCCTGCTTGTGAAAATGGACCGCGACAATGACAAACATATTGATCGTAAGGAGCTCCATTCTTGGATTCTCCGCTCTTTCAGGTAAGAGATTGTTCTTTGATGAAAGGACTGAGAAGTTGATTTCTCCGTACAAGAAATAAACTTGGTTTGAAAATTCTTTATCTCCTTGTGTCTCTTTGATTATTTTATGACCTTTGATGTCAATCTTTTTAGAATGCTGTCAGAGGAAGAGAGTTCTGAGCGCATGGATGAGGTGGATGAAGATGAAGATGGGTATGTCACCTGGGCTGAGT
>NC_051426.1:21585052-21595052 GCF_015228065.2 Penaeus monodon
CATCGTTCCTGGAGCCAGAGCTCTTCCAGTCATGGCTCACATATTCCATACTTGTTTATTAATGCAAATAATGTAAAGGCTCCTCTCTAAATGCCCACTGAGTCTAATCACCCTCCAAGAGCTTTGTGTTCTTGTGGCAAGTCATTCCCATCACCCTGGCGCTTATCTAAATTTTCTCATGACGGCATTTTTTCATGACGTGATGGTCACATCTGGATCGTAGGGGTTAAAGATCACTCATACTCACACACATTCACACTCCCACACATCCCCCCCCCCCAACACACACACCCATATACATCTACACACATCCACTCATCCACCCACCCATGTGCACACTCACCACATATATACCCGCACACATCTACACACACATCCACATGGATCAACACAAACATCCACACACATATAAACACATTCATACAGCACATGAATACCGTACATACATATACATATAAAGCTTCATATGGTGCATATATATATGTGTACTATGCTTCTCTGTTTGTTTTCCTGTGTCTCTATGAGGATGTGTACTTCTTCCAGCTTCCCACTTCTGTCTTTCCTCTGTGTAAATGTCTCTTGTGAAATGTACCCTAGTTTTTCATCTGAACACTCTTTTGCCAGTAGTACATGCTTAACAATCACTGTTTCTGCCCTGAACTGATGCCAGTATCACATTTGGCTGCCAAGAAATATGGAGGAATCATATGGATTATCTAAAATTTTGTTTGTGTGTGAATCAAGAATCAAGTATGTTCTACTCAAGGAGGAAGATGAAGTTGGAAGTTTTTGCACCCATTCTATATGTTTATATACTTAATGGTTTTCTAAGTGGAAGAGTTTAGATCTGTGTGCATGCAGATGGCTGTATCTGGGCAGACATTTGTACTCTTCACTTGTTTACTTACCAGGATAGTGAAAGCAAACTGGTGAGCTGATAAGAGCCTGATTGAAGGTATGATTATTTTCATTATTTTTGTGCTAGAGTTGCTTTTTAGGCATTTACTTTAACTGCTTTACATAGGCAGTCTCTCAGTTATGTTTTCCTATTTATCTTTTCTTTTGTTTTCTTTTACTTTCTGTCTATTCAGCTTTTTATCAATTCTTGATGGATATATTGGTTACATATTAGTGTACTGGAATTGGACCTAGAATAGGCAGAATATTTTTTCTGGAACCTCTTTCTCAGGATGGCTAATGTTTGTCTACAATATTTTTGAAAGGAACCTACCCCTTTGGTATTAGGTTTATTACTTCTTTAGGGAAGTATGGTGCAGACCTGTGTTGCTTTTGTTGTTTTAGTGTAGGCTTGGAACATTGTGTCAACCAGGGTTTAGGCCTCTTTCATCTCTTCTCAAAGGAAATAGTTCCTATTTCCATGCCAGGGATCTGCTGATTTGTCCTGTGTCATGTAAGTATCTGTGCATGATTGGTGCTGGGTTGATCTAATTGATCATTGAGTGAGCATGTATGTAGCACATGCTGCTGCTGATGTTTATGTTGTGCCTATGGTTTTTGTGTTAATGCTGGTGGTGGTTGACAGGGAAAGAACAAGACCGAGAGTGGCTGCTGACTGAGAAGGACAAGTTCGACAACGACCACGACAAAGATGGCAACGGCATCCTTGACCGCAATGAGATCCTGGCCTGGGTTGTCCCAACAAATGAGTAGGGTCACACACACACACACATATATAAATATAAATATATATATATGTATGTATGTATATATGTATGAATGTATATATGTATGAATATATATATGTATATATATGTATGTGTATGTATATATATGTATATATATGTATATATATATATGTATATATATATTTATATTTATATATATATATATATATATATATATATATATATATATATATATATATATATTGTTATGTATAGAATTTTAACTATAGATTTGGTTTCACTTTTGTTAGTTTTACAGATGTTAGTTTTGTTTATTTTTATTTCTCTTTCCTTAAGAAAGGTAAGTGACATTGGTAAAGTAGAGAGAGAATAGAGAAATTCAATAAGTAGGAAGGGTAAAGAAGGTAAAAATGGGAGAGAATAAGAGAAAAATGGAGTAAGAAGAATAGTTCAAGGGAAAGAATTGAAAGTGAGAAAAAAATAGAGTTCGGAGAAAACCAAGAAAAAGGAAAAAGGTGAGTGTGAGGGAGAGGGAAGGAGGGAGTGTGAGAATGAGAACAGGAGAAGAAAGGAAAGAGATTGTGTAAGGGAGATGGAGAAAGGAAGGCATGGAGAAAAGAACAAGGGTAGGTAAAGGATGTTAATAGAAAGATATACACACACACACACACACACACACACACACACACACACACACACACACACACACACACACACACACACACACACACACACACACACACACACACACACACACACTCCCTCACTTATTCACTCACTCACTCACTCACTCACTCACTCACTCACTCACTCACTCACTCACTCACTCACTCACTCACTCACTCACTCACTCATACATTCACAGTCATATTGATATTCATACACCCCCACACATTCTCTGTTATTCAATGACAGAGACACGTACAATGATACTCCCTCTCACTCTCTCTCTCTTACATTTACAAAAACTGATACTAGTACAATCTCACCTATACAGGCTCACATTGACACGTGTGCATGGGCAAATGCGCAGTTTTTTATTTTTAACTCTTATTTATATTATAATATTATATGTGTAGTATTCAGAAATTCATTAAAAAAAAAAAAATGTGTTGATATTTCATAGTCACTTCACCAGTATAATTTCTCTGAATAAACACTTTTTTTCTGTATCTCAGTAGTTTCACATCATATTCAAGTTGCACAGACTTATAAAATGGGTCTCCTTTTCCACTTCCAGGGACATAGCAGAGGATGAGGTGGATCATCTGTTTGCTGCAGCAGATGATGACAATGATGACTTGCTGTCCTTCTTGGAAATCCTTGATCACCATGATGTGTTTGTAGGCTCGGAAGCTACAGACTACGGTGATCACCTGCACAACCTTGACCGCTTTGACGACGAATTGTGAGGCTGTGATGGGCATCTCGCAGATAGATAGGCCTAGTTGTGAGAAATAAGAGTCGAGAGTAGTTCTGCATGATGTTGGTCAGCGTCAATGGGAACTGCATGGAAGCTCTGCAAGAATGAAGTGCTCATGTGCTGATACAGAGGTTCCTTGTGAGAATAGAGTGTGCCACTTCCCCTTTTGTTGTTCGTGTTGTTATTTTATCATGAATTTTTCTGTGAATTTTAGTTATGTAGTCCAGGAAGAAAACCTGTTAGTAATTTATAGTGCCTGTATATGCATTTATCATTTGTTTGGGCATTAGAAAAGGAAGTGTGAATGTATTAGTTACAAATCTTGCTGTAAAAGCCACCTTGCAAGGTCCATTGTGTGTTAATTGAAAACAATATGCCTTTCTCAACTCTTTGATTAATCTTTGTCTTATGATATTATATTGAATAATTGTTTTTAATTTATTGATTAGGTCTTTATACTCTAAAGATTTGTTATTCTCCAACTTTTATGCTAACTTGCCAGGATATTGTCTTTTATGTATCAATTTGGAAAAAATAATAATTCTAACGTGATCAAGTCTAATTACAAAAGGTAAACGCATTAGCCTGTGCAATGAAAGCCACTCAAGACTTTTTTTTTTTTTTTATATATATATATATCAACAAGCAGCTACATTACTATAGGAGAGTTTGAGGGTAACCAGGTTAGCTTAAAAATAGTGTTGTTGTAACATTTATGCTTTTGAAATTTAACACAGCGATGTAGTCTAATTTGAGTCCAGTGGATGTTTATGCAGCAAGCCCTACTACTATAGGGTTTTATGATCAGGACAGTTCAGGCTAATCAATTCAGGTTTCCAAAAAGGCTTCCAGGGTGACATCCTTCAAGAAATCATGAGTCTTCTCAAGTGTCATTCACTGCTACTTGGCTTCTTAAAACTTTCTGTTGTATAGATAACAACCTCTGGCCCATTCATCAACACGCACAGCTGGAACATTCAACTTGGGCCATCTGTTATGTGTCCAGTTGCAAAAAGGAATTTCAGCTATTGAATCTTTTCAATGCATATTTAGGCACACTGTTCACATCTTGACTTAGGCAACGATACAATAGCTGTGTAGATTTGACACGACTACCAGTAATTATTTTGCACTTTCACTGCCGATTCTTTTTGTACTTTTTTTCTCTAATTTGACTTCTCTTTGAGACCTCACTCGTGCATTTTCTAACTTCACTTTTGCACCTTGAATTTGCATTTGTGAGTGCCTGCATTCTTGTGTTGTGCTTACTCCTAATAATTTTTTTTCTTTTAATTTTGGTAATGATGAGTAATGACTGTGAAAAGTATTGTTTTAAAATCAAAACAGAAGTTATTTTTTTAAAACTAATAACTCTTTTGTAAATTAAGTTTAACAGATTGCTTTGGATAGAATACTGAGTAATTAAACAAATGCCATTAACATGAAACTTACTTTGCATAGCAGGGTAAAATGAATTCTAGCAAGGGTCAGTACAATTCTGTTTTGAATTTGTCAGATGATAAAGAATATGTTTAAGCAGATTTATAGTTCTACAACAATTGCATAGATAAAATATGATAAATTTAACTTAAATACATGAATGTTTTAACATTTCCCAAGTCTGAAAAGCAGAAAGAAATGTGAACTGAAAACTAGCCAAGAACTTTGTACACAATGCTTTTATTTCTATTTTTTTGTATCCAAGTGCCATATGTCCAGCTGGGGCACTGGGCTTAATATATTGTTTTGATTTTTTTATTGTTGTATTATTTTCCAAAAAAAAGAAAAAAGAAAATGGACTAACTAAATAAAATATATAGAAAATGATTAAACAAAAAAGATATTTCTACATACACAAGGATAATAATACACATACTCTCACTTTTGCTATCTCTCTGTCTATCTCTATCTCTCTATCCAGTTCCAGTCTCCCTCTCATTCTCCTCCTCCACCTCCTTCTTCTCCTTCTCTTTTTCTTCCTCTCTGTTTCTCCTACTTTTCTCCTTCTCTGTCTCTTCTCCTTGCCTGTCTCTCCTCTTTCTTCTATCCTTGTTCCAATCTCCCTCTCACTACTCCTCCTCCTCCTCTATCTCCTTCTCCTTCTTCTCCTTCTCCCTCTCCTCCTCCTTCTTCTCCTTCTTCTCCTTCTCCTTCTCCTTCTTCTCCTCCTTCTCCTTCTTCTCCTTCTCCTTCTTCTTCTCCTCCCCCCCAATCCCTTGCCCGTTGTTGTCGTGGGGGGGCTTAGGAGGCGGAGACTGGGACCCAATGATGGGGACCTCCCCAACCTTGGGACTCAGCCCTTGACTCAACTAATTTTGCTTGGCCTTATTTTTTTTTTCCTTCCCACTTTTCGTTTCTGTCCCTTCACCAAACCCTTCTGCTATCCACCTCCTAAGGTGTGAGAGCCGTGCTGAAAGGATGAAAGGCTGACTTTGTGCCAGTCCTGAACGGCCTGAGGGAGCCATGGGCACGGTATTCCCCTGATTTGTTACCTAGCCCTTACCCCTCAAGGGGACCCTGAGGGGTGGACTGTTTATATCCCCAACATAACCAGGCTTACCATGGCCAGTAATGAAAACATATCCCCACTATTAGGGGCAATGAGGCTTGCCCCTTTATCAAATAGCCCCAACGATGTTAACCCACCCGATTCCCTGACCCCAGGCTCTCCTTTGACCATGGCTCCGAACATTGCAATAACTACCCCCTCATCAATGCCTACCCAACAATCAACCCTTAAGGAACATTTCCACTCTTCCAGCATGCTCAACTTCAACACCTCTATCCCCACAACCTCCAACATCAACCACCCCATCCTCCCTTATTAATACCTTACAGCCTTATTGCCCACCTCTCCATAACACTACCTCCCTCAACACTACTCCATCTTCGTCACGCCCCCGCCCTTCTACTACCCATCTCCCTCAACACTACGAATACTCTCTTTAGTGCAGCCAAATGGGACCGATTTTTCGTGATCCCTCCCACAGCTCCCTACTCTGACAACAAACCCCTTTTCTTCCAACAATGTCTCCAAAAACAAGTAGGTAAAGTCTCTTTCCGTAGCCGACCCGACCGCTCCCGTCTTGTCACAGTAACATCCGAAAACCAAGCTATAGCATTAACAAAACTAACTGACCTATATGGTAACCCCATCCTTGCAGAACCCCATCCAACCCTCAATACTTGCACCGGAACAGTTTCAATCTCCCCAGCAAATTGCCCAGTCTATGACAAAGATTGGTCAGACTGTGGAGAAGACCTACTTGCCTGTCTCACAGACTATGATGCAACATCAGTACAATGCTACTCCATTCCCCCAGAGGTCATCGAAAGAAACCCACTAACATAGCCAAAATTACCTTCCGTAGACATGACCTTCCCTTTAACGTCTACATAGGAGGAGAATCCCTCCATGTTCGTCCATACCAACCTCCTCCACGTCAGTGCCAAAATTGTTGGCGTCTAGGACACCCAGCCAAACATTGCCGTTCCACAGCCAGATGCCCACTATGTGCCCAACCTGGCCATACCCGATCTAACTGCTCTGCACAATCACGCACATGTGCCAACTGTGGCGGCCCTCATAATGTATTTTATAGGGGTGTCCCACCTACAAATTTGAGTCTGAGGTAGCAACTCTCAGATTCAAACTTGGACTCACACTACGTGAAGCCAGACAGGAAGCACGTCGACGTGGTTTCTCTCTTACTCCTTACTCCAGTAATACTGCTCACTCTATCAATTCTCCTAAACCCACCCACCCTACATCTAACTCCCCCTCTTCTACCTCCTACCTTCCCCAGTCAAACTCTTTTGCCATCCTAAACCCAGACACTCCAATCTCTACTACAGATACTCCAATCACCACTACAACCCCAACACCTTCCCCTCTCCCTCCTCGCACTACCCGTAACAGACAGAACAAACGTTCCACCCCCTCTTCCCCTACCACACAATCACCTCCACCTTCCTTTGCTCCTATGCTTGAGACACCAGTCCTCTCTTCCCCCCCTCACAAGAAATCCTTTATCCCCCAAAACTCCCCAACCAACTCCTCAGAAGAAACTATTGAAAATATTCAAGATTACTTAATGAAAACTGACACTCAACCTCCAAATCTTACAACTCCTGCTCCTTTCACACTGCAAGTAACTGCTGATATCCATCCTCCTCCTAACGATATCCCCCCTACACCCTATCCTCCTAACCCCTCCCAACACAGCCCATCCACCCCGACCCCAACCCCGCCCACATTAACCCTCCCACCATCCCCTCTATCCCTTCCATTCCCTCCTGGATACACACGTGAATCCCTTATGTAACCCTCCCACCATCCCCTCTATCCCTTACACACGTGAATCCCTTATGTCACAAATATCCCCTTACCCCCTCCTAGTAGAACACCAACTCCCACACCTCTCCCATATCAGACCTCTTGGTCCTTATCCCACCCTCTAGCTGCTTCCCCCTCAAAATCTCCAAAATGTACTACAATCTATATCACTAAAGTATAACTATCCTTCATTGGAATATTCGCGGTTTCCGCTCTCCAGACCTGACCTTTGTCATATCCTTTGCCTTCAAGAGACCTTTCTTACACATCCTCCAATACCAATACCTCTGCTTTCCCCCACCTATCCTCCCTTCACCGACCTCCCAACCTATCAGACATCCTTACTGAATCCCACACTTTCTGTTTCAACAACCTATTCTCTTTCCTCATACATACCCTCCATCTAATCTAACTCCTTACCACACCCGACTCTAACCCTTTCACTTACCAATTCCTTTGCCCAGCTTAGACAACTAATCACTAACTCAACCACCCTTCCCTAACATTAACTATAGTGCTACATGACCTTAGATGTCTAGCACATTTATCTTGCTTTTAATTATTAACCATTAACCATTCTTCTTCTCCTTCTTCTTCTTCTTCTTCTTCTTCTTCTTCTTCTTCTCCTTCTCCTTCTCCTTCTCCTTCTCCTCCTTCTCCTTCTCCTTCTCCTTCTCCTTCTCCTTCTCTTTCTCCTCTTCCTCTTCCTCCTCCATCTACACCCACCTCCATCTCTTCCTCTCCTCTGCTCCCCCGATTCCTTGCTTCTTGTTGTGGGAGGCTTAGGAGATGGAGACTGAGGCCCAAGATGAGGGATCTCCCCTACCTTGGACCTCGGCCCTCGCCTCAACCAATTTTCCATGGTCTTTTCTCCTCCCCCATTCTATTTTTTCTCTTCTTCATCCCCTTCTGTCCACTTATTCTAATCTTTAACTCATTTTTACCCTTTTTGCCACAGTATTTTACCATAGTGCTAAACGACCTTTGATATGTAGCATATTCATTTGTTTTAACCATTAACCACTCCTCTCCTCCGTTTTCTTCATCCTCCCCTTCGTTTTCTTCTCGCTCTCCCTCTCCCTTTTTCTCTCCGTTTTCTTCTTCTCCCTCTGCCTTTCCCTCGCTCTTTCTCTCTTTCTCCGTTTTCTCCCTCTTACTCAGCCATTTACTTTACCAATAAAGGCAGGTGCTGAAGTATTGCAATAACGAAGACCAATATCGGAAATTCCTAGAGGGATTATTCAGACACTGAACTTGGTGCTTCTTAGAAAACAAACAAAAAACAAAAAGTGTATTAAAGTGAGCGAAAAGTCAAGTGCAAAGGGGCAAGAAAGGGAACCTGAGGATCGCCTGTGAATAGAAATA
Source organism: Penaeus monodon (assembly GCF_015228065.2). Lineage (NCBI taxonomy): Eukaryota > Metazoa > Arthropoda > Malacostraca > Decapoda > Penaeidae > Penaeus > Penaeus monodon. Next base: position 21,593,823 of record NC_051426.1, read on the forward strand.
AAAAACTCTTGTTTGCCTTGAGAAGAATGACTACTTCCTTTGTTATCGATGAACAAAACCATGCTATATTGTAAGTGACGTCGAATTGCGTGGGTATCTGGGATTTCATTTATGAGTATTTCATTAATAACTGACTCTCAGCCTCAAAATATCTCATTTAAGTTTATTTAATCAGAAATAACTTTAAAGTAATGGAAGCATTGGCTGAAAATAATTTTGTTTTATGCTCTGCCTCTAATTTTTCTAGAATGTTTTAAAACGTGCTCCACATCAATGTAATTAATGTATTACAGGCTAATTTGCTGTAGAATGTAGTGGGAGACCTAAGAGCACCTCTGGCTTACAGCATCGAGGCACAACAATTGTTGCATCCATTCACCTCCTTTTCCATCGTTTCGTCGTGATGTGCAAGGGACAAAATGAGGTATCAGTCTTCTACTGTTGTGCTTGACTAAGTGAAATAGATAGCCTATCGAAAAAAAACAACCCTCAGAGTTCATCCACATTTCCTAAATCACATTTCAGTTTCCGTTGGGTTAAATTCAATTTGTGAATAATTATCAACAACGGCCTTCTTGTGTGACACGGTAAGAAAAATATATCTTTAGAAGAAGTGATATATGAAAACAAAAAAGGAAAAGCAACTAGTGCAAAGTCTATCCTCTGCCGTTATGTCCATAATGATGGGTATGTGGGCAGATTTCTCTGTACTTAAGTTTTGCTGAATGCCTTACAGTTTTATCTGGGAAAAAGTAATCCCTTGCAGTATCATATATACATGTTTCCATTACGCAGTAGCCCCCCCTCCCTAATAGCGATTAGGCAGGGGAAACAACATATTTTCTTAGTATTTACTAAAAGTTGCATATCCAAAATATAAATCAACAATGTTCTTTTAACAATAACACGGGATTTCCATTTCATGCACTTTGCTACGAGCGTTTATGATCCATCAAAACCTTTCACTGCCTATTTAGATTTTATTAATTCATTCGTTCCTTTCACCCTACGGCCAGTGATCACTCATTCATGCATTCACAGACACCATACACGAGGACTGAATAACATTGAATTATTTCCTGTGGCCATATCCACCGCCGCCTCCGAACGCCCCAGGCCCCACCACGCCCGTTGAGTATCCACTGTGGATATCCTGCACCTCATTCGAGCTGTAGGTTGGGGCGTTCGTCAAACATGCCCTGGGAAAGGAAAAGAATTTAGCGTATTTTT
>NC_051426.1:21600206-21607316 GCF_015228065.2 Penaeus monodon
GAGGGAAGGGATGGGGAGGGAGAGAAGGGAGAGTGAGGGGGAGTGAGGAAGAGAGAGGGAGAGGCTCATCTGAGAAGTTGGGGAGGGAGAGGAAGATGGAGGGAGAGGGTGAGAGGAGAAGATGGGGAGGGAGAAAGGGAGAAATGAGAAGAGAAGGGCATAGAAGAAATCGGAGATGAAGGAATGTAGGTAAGAAGGGGAAATAAGGAGAGAAACAGGGAGATAGATGAGAAAAAAAAAAAAGAAAAAAAAAAAATAGAGGTAGAAGGAAAGGGTGGGAAGTGAAACGGGTAAATATTCGTGAGAATGGGAGAAAGGGAGGGAAGAGAGAGGGGAGAAGAGGTTGAGGGAGAAAGGAAGGCAGAATAGGGATTGGGAGAAGAGGAAAACACTGAGGAGGAAAAGGGGGGGGGGGAGAGATTGAGAGGGAGAGGGAGGGATGTGATTGGTGAGGAAGAGGCAGGGAGGTTTATTTACACGGTTCGAGAACTTCTTTTATTTCACAATAACAAAAAAAAAGGCAGGAAACGACGCCCAAATGTTATTCTTGCGTCACGCTTATGCATAGTTTTCCTATCTCCACGAATTTTCCCTAATTCTGGAATGCTGATTAAAAGACAAAGAAGAAAAAGAAGAAGTAGAAAAACATTTGTTCCATCCCATTATATTTTCCGAAAATCAACCCCATACATTTTCTAAGAATTTCGACCGCGCCTCAAATGGAACGCAAAGACAGGAACTAAATAAACTTCCTTACTCTAAACAATGTAAAAATAAATTATAACAGATGTACGAGCTTAAATTATCACACCAAAGATGTTTCCTACAAACAGGCGCTAAATGCGTATGACAAAAGATAATCGGTCCCCTACACCGGTGACACAAGCTTCAGAGGACCACAGGTTATAGTGTATGAGGATGTAATGTGGATAACAATAATGTGTGATTGTTTTATCAATCGTTATGATAATAAAGGGTGTGATGATGAACGTAATGTACAAGGAATATAATCATTATTAGGCAATTTCGCAGCATCATAAGAAATGATGTTCAAAGGCATAGCGAGGATAGCAGAGTCCGTACATTTAGCACTGTTACAGTTTCCATATAAAATCCTAAAATAAATAAATAGTTTTATGTCTCTTTGAGCTCCGAACGCTTATGTTTTTCATCCATTCGCTCTTTCTAAATGGCGATTTTAGGTTTCTTTCACTTCCTAACTGAAAGGGATGTTAATTGTAATACGAGTCATCTTAAAACAAACACACATTTTGAACTACACCCACCATCAATGATGCTACTAAAAAAAAAAACATTTATGGAATCAGAGGCCAAGAATTACTCACGATCGACTGTCAAAATTTATCCGCCTCATGATAATTATCTTCTTATCGTTACTTTGATTATCATAAACATCATATTCGTTAATGCAAACTAAACAACCACTACTACAGTATCACAGAATTAATCATCTCTAACGTTGTCATTATAATATACTTTCCTATTACCTCTAATACACAGTGATGTCACAGTTATATCATCGCATGAGTCACTGACATCATCCAGAAGTCTTTAGCCTCGTTATTCCCTCCCGCTGCAAATATCTATAACAATAACCATTTAACATAAAAAAACCCTGCAGCAATAAAACGGAGATTGGCAAGCTGGCAATGGAGTTAAATGGCTTCTGTTTCTCCGACGCTGAAAAGCAGTGAACATCAAACATACAAATTGAAAGGCATTACTCATGGAGGCGCAGCTACGTTTTCTTTCGCCGGGTCTAGACGCGCTAAGGGGTTACGTGCCCTGAGCATTTTTACCTTATCGCTACTTTTCTTAGTTATTTTCATTATTATTATTATTATTATTATTATTATTATTATTATTATTATTATCATTATTACTTTTGTTATTATTATTATTATTATTATTATTATTATTATTATAATTATTATTTTTATTATTGTTATTATCATTGTTATTACTATTATATCATTATTATTATTATTATCATCATCATCATCATCATCATCATCATCATCATCATCGTCATCATCATCATCATCATCATCATCATCATCATCATCATCATCATCATCTTCATCTTCATCATTACTATTATTGTTATCATTATTATAATTTTTGTTGTTGCTTTTTTCATAATCACTATCACTATTTTATTATCATTATCATCATTGTTATCATCGTCACCTTACCAATCGCATCCTCATTTATACTAACAATTACCATTATTTTCTAATTTCACTGCGCTTGGTGTTGTTCATCATCATCATTATTATTACTATCATTATCATTATCATCATTATTGTTAACAATATCATGATTATTATCATAATTATTACAATAATTACAATCATTACTATTATTATCATAACTACTATTACTTTTATCGTTGTCGTTATCATCATTATCATTGTAACCATCATCACTATCATCACTACCATTATCAGTACCATCATCAATATCATTACCGTGATGACTAGCATTACCTTCCTTTTTTCAAATGTCAGCGTCGGTTGGCGTTTCATAATAAAATGTAAGAGAGAATATTCACTAGCTGTCTTCCCACGCATTCGCACACGTGTACACATACACACACACACACACACACACACACACACACACACACACACACACACACACACACACACACACATACACACACACGCACACACACACACGCACACACATACACATACACACACACACACACACACACAAACACACACACACACACACACACAGAAATTCACATGGGGTGCTCTTTGTGATATTTATTGAGGAATTATTAACAAGACGAATAACTGCACAAGGACAGATGTCTCTCTCTGTCTCTCTTCCCCATCCCCCCTCTCTCTCTCTCTCTCTCTCTCTCTCTCTCTCTCTCTCTCTCTCTCTCTCTCTCTCTCTCTCTCTCTCTCTCTCTCTCCCCTCTCTTTCTTTCGTCCTGCCTCTCTCTCTCTCTTTGTGTGTGTGTGCCTCTGTATTTCTTTCCTTCTCTGTCACTCATTCTATATTCAAACAATAAAGCAGGACCAATAACTAACTAGAGGTACACACAAACCCCGCCCCTCCTTACTAATGCACTTCCTCTTTCTATGCCTCTCATATCTCTATTAGCCTGTCAAACTCTCTCTCTCTCGAATTTAATAAGATTATATGTATTATCCCAGGTAACGGCAATTAGGAAAGATCACATGCAATCACAGCACTACCTATGCGCACTCTGTCTGTCTGTCTGTCTCTTTCGCATTCTCTTTTACTGTCTCTGTCTCTCTCTCTTTTTCTCTCTGCCTCTCTCTCTCTCTCTCTCTCTCTCTCTCTCTCTCTCTCTCTCTCTCTCTCTCTCTCTCTCTCTCTCTCCCTCGCTCGCTCGCTCGCTCTCTCTCTTTCTAACTCGCATTTAAACAACCAGGTAAGATCACACCAACACACACACCATCACCCCCACACATATTACATGTTCTTTGGCGTGGCGTGGTGTGCTCGAGGTGAACTATGGGTGCCTGCCGTCGTCCTGGTGATAACGCTGCCACCCACTACAGTGCCAGACGCACCACAGGCACTCTTACCAGCGAGGGCAGTGACCACGGGCCGCGAGGGTCGTCGTCAAATATTATATTTGCGAATATGTGTGTGTGTGTGTCTGCATGTGCGTGTATGTGTGTGTGTGTGTGTGTGTGTGGTGTGTGGTGTGTGTGTGGTTGTGTGGGTGTGTTGTGTGTGTGTGTGTGTGTGTGTGTGTGTGTGTGTGTGCGTGTGTGTGTGTGTGTGTGGGGTGTGTGTGTGTGTGTGGTGTGTGTTGTGTTGGTGTGGTGTGTGTGTGTCTGCTTGTGTGTGTGTGTGTGTGTGTGTGTGTGTGTGTGTGTGTCTTACCTCTACACTGCTATGTGTAGAGATAAGAAGGGCAAATGGTTATATGTAATTCCACTGGTACGTTTATATACTCGCATGTGAAACGTTGGTATGCAGGTTTTGTAAGCGTTGGAAGTAATACGAAAGTGTCTTCATATTAGCAACTAACCTTATCTTCGCGCTATCAATGCCTATGACTATCTATTGTACGCAGATGCCCATTCATCCAGGTGCTTGGTATGTACAAGAGTGTAAACATGACATAGGTTGTTTATGGCCAAAGATAACGTACCCACTTCAATCTATCTCATCTGCTGGCTTCATAACTAAATCTGTGGCCAGTGTAAAAATAATATAATTATGCCTTGATGCCGCCCTTCTAATCTGAGGGAGAGAAAAAAAAAGAGTTTGTGTTTGCCAGCATAACAATCTGAGAAGCTAATGCCAACAAGATATGGTAAACTCACCCCTGCTGCTGCGAGTCTGAAAGAGGCCATGTTTTCAGGGGAGGTGAATGTAAACACTGTGAGCCTTGTGCCGGCCGGGAGCTATTTATACAGAGGCTCCCTTTCCCCCAGGTAAGTAGGTACCCAAGGAGGTAAAAGGCTTGTATTGATTCACTCGCGGCAAGATAGTGCTATCTAGCAAGAGGTGATGGTATGATACACCGAAATGAGTTGGTGACTCAGGCGAGCATATGGTTTGTGAATTAACTCACCTTAAAGAAAGCGAGTCATTTGCAACCTCTCTTCCGTGACTCAATCGCTTGATACAGTATGGTGTTCAATGCCCACGTCTACTATATGAATTTTATAATTAATTTCCTGACAAGCACTGTTTTCTCTCTCTTCTCTCTCTCTCTCTCTCTCTCTCTCTCTCTCTCTCTCTCTCTCTCTCTCTCTCTCTCTCTCTCTTAACCTTCGGTATTTCGGGAAAAGTGAGACAAAGAAAAGAACAAACCTAGCCAACTGAAGTAGCGTTCCATTAAAACTTGAATGATGGTGTCATGTCATTTATATGAATGGATGCTGGGATGGTGTCACGTTCGCCTCATTGTTCTTGTGGCGATGGCTATGAGAGAAAGTTCGATGTTGTATATACATTTTGAATATATTTCTGTTGTGAAATTTACTAATTTTTCTGTGTCTCTCTCTTCTCTATCCTGTCTCCGTCTCTCTGTCTATCTCTATATCTGTTTCTGGCTGTCTCTGTCTTTGTGTATCTCTCTCTCTCTCTCTTTCTCTCTTTCTCTCTCTCTCTCTCTCTCTCTCTCTCTCTCCCTGTCTCTCTCTCTCACTGTTTATTGTCTCTATTGAGTTATTGCGAAAGATATTACTTGTCAAAAGTAAGAGTTTTGAAAGACTAGTAATCACAAACAGATAAAAAAAAAAAAAAAAAACAGATAGAGAAGAGACACGAGCGTTCGTCTTACCATTCTTAAGCTTAGGTCTATGCTTTACTAATGAAACCCCAAAGATTTTATTTTCAGGATCACATATGCGACTAGAACATTCGCTACAGGAGCAAAAATATTCATTGCACCACTTTTCTCTTCGGCCTTTGTCCAACGTCGAGTAGAACTTTCTCCGTCGAAGCCAGAGTCGGCAAGTCTCGCGGGCGTATTGAGACACAGCGGCCGGGGAACAATAGTGCGAAAGTTTCCTGTGGGTGACAAACTGTGAACAACTATTTTATTTATTTTTTTCCCCTCTCGCTTTCTTTGTTTTCCTGCAGACGTTGAAAAGGCAAGTAGAAGATTACCTCACACTTGGAACGTACTATAGACTATAGATCTCTGGGCTTGATCACCCCTTTTCAACTCTTGGATGAAACATATTTTCGGAGATCCATAAAAAGGAGGATAAGGAAATTGACAGGCCTATATTTCTACAGAGAAAAAAAAAGTTTTACAATACTATGATAGAAAATAACTATCAACACATACAAAGGCTATTTCGAGCAAGCCAAATCTTATGCCAAACAGATACCATAATGTACAAAGGGGGAATACTTATTTCGACTTTGCTTCTGCTTGTCTTAACACAGACTGATCCGGTGAGTGGCACTGGCGTATCCTCCTCCCGCCATTGTGCTGCAACTTCAAAGGCGTTGCGTCCTCTGTGGAATGCCATCTCCAGATCTGGCAGGCCTGGCTCCGCTAATAGCAGGATTAGGTGTATATGTATATATGTATATATATGTACATATGCATATATATGTATTATATATATATATATATATATATATATATATATGTCTGTGTGTGTGTGTGTGTGTGTGTGTGTGTGTGTGTGTGTGTGTGTGTGTGTGTGTGTGTGTGTGTGTGTGTGTGTGTGTGTGTGTGTGTGTGTGTGTGTGTGTGTGTGTGTGTGTGTTTGTGTGTGCGCGTGCGTGCGTGCGTGTGATTCATTCATGCTTTATATAAAAACAGCTGGGCATTTGGATATTTAACTTCATGTGAGAGTAAAGCAACGAACGTTTCCGCTGACAATCTTCCCAGAACCTTTTATCTATTCAGGTTAGCGACTGATATAACGTAGTGAAGAAATCCAGTGTTTAATGGTAATAACTTGCTTATTTGTGGAAGTCAGCCATTCTGCAGTATTAGCTGTGAGACATCGGGGTTCAGCTGAGGAAAAAGGTAATGCGGACATACAAATCGGCTGTATTTGAAATCACCGTTAATCTAACAAAGTGATTAAGGAACTGTAGAACACTTGATTTACGAGTCACTTTTTACGTGTTTTGAACATTGCGCATTTTGCATGTCTGCTTTTTTTTTAAGTCGCATACATAGAAATGCCCGGATGTTACGGCTGGATCCAGCGACCGACTGTATTTTCATTCGGAGGAGCCTTTTACGCGCCTATAACTTTTGGCGGGGAAATTATAACTTTGCAGGAATAATCCCATGGAAGTTAAACCAGCTCTCGTTGGGAAATGCGAATATGAAAGCCGATCATATCCCCAGTTATGTCGCATACATCAAGAATTACCGCCGCTGTTGCTGAAATGCGGGCGAGAGGTTTCGAACTTTTGTTTCATATTACGTCTCGCTCTTGTCTGGGGCGTGACTAAAGATTAGGGTGTCGTGGGAATAGTGTATATGTGTCACACGGGCTTCGTCTGAGTCGCTAATTATTCAAGTTTCGCTCCCGTGAGGTTGTTGAGCTTACGGTTGACTCTCTGTCGCTGCATTGTCGCTACTTATCCTCAAGTCTCTCCTCCATCCCC
>NC_051426.1:21607416-21609916 GCF_015228065.2 Penaeus monodon
TCCTTTCTCTCTCTCCTCTCTCTCTCTCTCTCTCTCTCTCTCTCCTTCTCCTCTCATTCTCTCTCTCTCTCTCTCTCCCCTCTCTCTCTCTCTCTCTCTCTCTCTCTCTTCTCTCTCTCTCTTCTCTCTCTCTCTTCTCTTTTTCTCTCTCTCTCTCTCTCTTTTTCTCTCTCTCTCTCTCTCTCTCTCTCTAATTCTCTTACCACACCCTTCTCGCTCCCTCTGCAATTCTCTTTCCCTTGTTTCTTATCCATCTCCTTTTTCCTCTCTTTACCCCCTCCCTCTCCCTTTCCTCTTTCTCTCCCCCCCCCCCCTCATTCCATTCTGCTTATTGATGTAGCTATTAATTTATCTATTTATAATTCAAGTTTTACATCGGCGCTGAAATGTCATTCGTTCAGAAACGTCTTTCTCGTGTTACAGACAGTCAAACTCCGTCACATATTTATCACTGAACTTTCTGTGTATCACAATGTGAGGACCGAATGGCAGCTATCATTGCTTTTTTAAATCTTTATTTCATGTTGTTATTTCTTATTCGTTTATGTGATTAGTTTGGTTTATCTATTTATTTATTTGCCTGTCTTTCATCTATCTATGTGTCTGTTTATATATTTATCTAGTTATCATTTCATTTAAGAGAAAGTTTCTACTTTCTACTTTACTTCTGTCATCATTCCTTACTCATTTATTTTTATCTACTTGTTCATTCATTCACTTATCTATTGCGAGAAATTCATGTTCGTTTCACTTGATTCCGCTTTCTTCTTTACGCGCATAAAAGGAAGTACCTGATAAGACACGTCTGGGACTCCTTTTGTGCGCCTCAACCTTCCCGATTTCCTGGGACTTTGTAGTAACGGCGAAGTGGTTCTGCGTGAGTGGCGGGCAGAAGGGTAGGTGTGTGTGTGTGTGTGTGTGTGTGTGTGTGTGCGTGTGTGTGTGTGTGTGTGTGTGCGTGTGTGTGTGTGCGTGTGTGTGTGTGTGTGTGTGTGTGTGTGTGTGTGTGTGTGTGTGTGTGTGTGTGTGCGTGTGTGTGTGTGTTGTGTGTGTGTGTGTATGGTGTGTGCGTGTGTGTGTGTGTGTGTGCGTGTGTGTGTGTGTGTGTGTGTGTGTGTGTGTGTGTGTGTGTGTGTGTGTGTGCGTGTGTGTGTGTGTGTGTGTGTGTGTGTGTGTGTTGTCTTTGTGTGTGCGTGAGTGCTTGTCCATGTTTATCCCCGACCCCCTGATTGCACAACTTGTACGACTTCTGCCACTTTTTCATAGCTGCAATCAGGTCGTGATACCTTATCCCAACGCCCAACCCCCAGGAAACGCATTAAATAAAAGCGCACGCCCTGATCGGCCCACGCCCGGCCAATAACCCACAGCCTGGACTCCCGTTAAGATGACACATCCTCCACTAATCTCTGGCCAGCATTTCGTGCCGGAGGAATGCGCGGCCGTAGAGCAAGACACGAGACTTGCATCGCCAGCAAAATTCAAGCAAGTTTCAAGGCAAATGATAAATCGATGCCCCGTACGACCGCGCGGTCTCATTCTGCCGAACAACCACGACTTTTTGGAGGCAAGAGAAGACGAAAGATGAATTCTCCATTTTTCCCGCCGAAAATGAACCGCGGCTCAAAACTGTCTTCAGATATCGGAAATAGCTGCTAGGATCCGCGATGTGCAGGACTTTTTAGTATCCTACATCGCTACCTCGAACGACTTCTTTCAGATACTGCAAACTTCTTTGTGTCGACACTGAAGCGGGGGCGTTACCATAGCAACCATGGGACAGCTATACGACACGTGACAAATAACAACGAAATATAGCAGGTAACTACTTTCCGCTACGTAGCGGGATAACAGAGCGGCGAATTTGCTCCCCGACCATGCACCAGGTGACGGTCATGAGGTGTTTTATTGATCACAATACCGCCTCAAGCCCCTACTCCTCCCTCCAATCCCTCCCCTCCCCTCCCCTGCCCTCTCCTACCCTTCTCTACCTTCCCCTTGCCTCCCCTTGCCTCCCCTTGCCTCCCCATGCCCCCCCCCCCCAGTGCTCCTGGCCGGGCGTGCAGTCTCGGCCAAGATTTATGACATCCTCGCCCGCCTGCAGTTAGCGTGTCACTCCTCCGGCAGCGCCTTTTAACTCCTGGCCGACCCGAGGAGGAGGATCCGCCGGAGGGGGGGAGGGGATGGGGATATCTTCGACGTCTACGGGAGGACGGCTTTTCGAACGCCTTTTGTCTCTTTCTGTGTTGCCTGTCTGTCTCTTGCTACGTCTCTCTCTCTCTCTCTCTCTCTCTCTCTCTCTCTCTCTCTCTCTCTCTCTCTCTCTCTCTCTCTCTCTCTCTCTCTCCTTCCCTGCTTCCTTCCTTCCTTCCTTCCTTCATTATTATTACTGTTATTACTATGTGACGACCCACTGAACATGAGCTTGTGACCCGTATTTTGGAGAACCCTGCAGTAGTGCGCCTAAAACTCGTGGTTGGGCGATTTTTCACCGCCTCCC